>NC_030381.2:23269031-23551802 GCF_001625215.2 Daucus carota subsp. sativus
TCCTCTACTCTTGAAAAATAACTCAGCCAGCTTATCTAATACTGTTCTAATGCTATCTTCCTTAACATGATGTAACATCTTCACAGCCACTTCATGATACTCTTCGTAATCTTCAGCTGTCTGATGAAGAGTTGCTAACCAAACATCACCAAATGGACCTCTTCCGAGTCTATGTCTAAGTTTTATAGTTGAAGGATCAATTAGAGGACTACACTGAGCTTGGGATGCTACTTTAAAATCACCATAAACAATCTCAAAGTCCTCAGAAGGAGCAGGTGATTGATTGAAAGCTACTTGTCCAGCCATACTACATGTTAGACCATGATCAGTTCTTATGAAAAAGACGCATTAATAAACAAGAAACAAAGAAAAATGCAGTTGCAAATACATCAGCAAAGATTCAACAAAGCTGTCTCCTGCTTAATTGTTGTAAAATTATAATCATAATCCACTTAATAAAGTGCATCACAAAAAGCTTGGTTACAAGTTTTTTTGCTGCATACCACTTTTGCCCAGTTCTGCCATACCGGCAATGTTTGACTACAGGTTAATTAATGAAAGAGATTCTAAGACTTCCTTCACACTCTAGTTTATTCTACTAAAGGTAGAAGACGCTAAATCAGGGGGGACAAGAAAGAATATCACTGATACTATATTTCAACTAAATCAAGATGACGGGTATGTAAAGAGTGATTTTCATAAAACAAAGACCAAAAGGGTCATTGATAACAGTTCTCCCTTCTGATTCTAAAATAGAGCTACAATTTTATGAGAATACTTATTTAGGAAAATTTTCAGCTAAATATGCTTGTCTAGTGTGTAATGTGTAATAGTATATAAGCTTGTCTCATAGTAAGTAATATACTATATGTTTTTACTATCAGATTCTAATCAAACACATAGTTAACTTATATTAAAAAAAAGTTAGATTACAGGCCGGTATATTAAGATTGAGTTCTCATTCTTTTTTATTTAACTGATTAGACTTTTACATCAGTCTTCATTATTACTATCTTAAATTGATCACTGGTCGATAATTTTAATACTCCCTCCGTTTCAGATTACATGTCCACTTTCAAAAAATCACATAGTTTAAGAAAAGTGGATTTTGAGAAAAAAGAGGTACATCAAGTCATTAATTGAACCTAATATGTGGTATAGGGTTGGTCTTGGAAATATAAATTTGAAATATGTGAAGGAGAGTTGATTTTGGAAATATAGATTTACATTGAAAGTTGAAGTGAACAAGAATTTTGAAACAAATATTTTTTTCTAAAGTGGACATGTATTTTGAAACAGAGGGAGTAGGAATAATAACTGACAACAATTAATGAAATTCATATGATCATGTTTTCTTTGGTTGTCTTTTGCCAGTTTGATGGTAATCTTGTAGTTTTATTAATGTTTTCATTTAATGTTCTATATCATAATTACAAGCAATAAATAAGTAGTTAATTGCAGATTAATCTACCAGCAAACTTTTTAGGATCTCCAGAATACAGAGATATAAATCCTGCTTTCTTTATTTATAACAAAACTGCTAAAATATTTTAAAAATTATAATAATACAAACACAACATTCTATTCCTATCTCTCACTACAACATTTTTATATACCGTCCAAGACTTCATATTGTCCATGAGACTGTACAACGGTTAACAGTAAGCATGTACGAACATCTTTATATTCCATATAAAAGTAGCTGCTCAACATATATTATTGGACATATACAAAATTAACATTCAACCACTTTGCGCAACTTGCACTTAACAAGAGAATAAATTAATCACAGAAGACAATTGATAACATTTTAACCAACAAACTACAGAGAAAACTCTATAAACCAGTGGTATCCGGACCTGAGAATTTTATTAAGGTTACAACTATCCCCTTATCTATTGAACCATGAACATAATTAACTAATCGAGATTATTTATTTGTCAATTATTACTTTATCGGGTTATACCTAACAATCAAGACATATTTGTGAACAAATTCCTCAGCAATGACAGTATACTGCAATCACGACGAATTTACATTTCCCAATACATAAAAATTATTCACCAGATTCTACGGCGAAACTGAAATGACAGACTTAATATACCCAGCACAAAATCTAAAAATAACTCAACAATATATAAGTATTAAACAAAAACTTTTAATGAATTAGAGATTGGGCAATACTTACAGATAGATGAAGAATCAGAGATTGCAATAGAGCTAAATACAATTCAACGATCCAATCGAAGTTTCGACAAATTAGGAGGATTTAAACGAGGACAGCTACAAATTTCAGCATATAAACTTGTCAAACTGAAGGAAAAACACTATGAGCTCGATATATATTTGTACAAAGGTTGGTGGGAGAGAGAGAGAGGCGTGTTGGAGGAAGTCCTAAGAGAGAGAAATATTAATAATATCTTATCACAGAGTGAAAGGGGATTACGGATAATAATATGCAAGCAGCTAAGAATGACTGAACATATCAGTCTGAGGAATCTTTAGTTAGTTAAAGTGTTTGTTTCCTGAGAGTATATTCTAACTAGACAAATCCATTGCTTCTTAGAACTATAAGTAGCTTCTGAAAGAGTGACAAAAAAAAATTCTAATAAATCACCAATGTCCATAAATGTTGAATAGCTCCTATGGCATCTAATTTTGACTGGTGGAATTATGACTGAGGGTGCACAATTTGGCGCCTAGAAAATTACATTGATTGTTTTTAATATTATTCCTTCAACATATTGTGAGTAAATGATTAAAATATTTTTCTACCAATTTAAAAACTCAAGTGTGTAATGTGTAATAGTATATATGCTTGTCTCATAGTAAGTAATACACTATATGTTTTTACTATCAGATTCTAGTCAAACACATAGTTTACTTATATTAAAAAGAGTTAGATTACAGGCCTGTATATTAAGATTGAGTTCTCACTCTTTTTTATTTAATTGATTAGATTTTCACATCATTCTTCATTATTACTTGCTTACATTGATTACTGGTCGATAATTTTAATAGGAATAATGACTCACTACAATTAATGAACTTCATATAAATATATAATCATGTTTTCTTTGCTTGTCTTTTGCCAGTTTGCTGGTAATCTTGTGGTTTTATTAATGTTTTCTTTTCATGTTCTATATCATAATTTACAAGCAATAAATAACTAGTTAATTGCAGATTAATCTACCAGAAAACTTTTTAGGATCTCCAGAATACAGAGATATAAATCCTGCTTTCTTTATTTATAACAAAACTGCTAAAATATTTTTAAAATTAAAATAATACAAACAGAAAATTCTATTCCTATCTCCCACTACAACATTTTTATATACCGTCCAAGACTTCATATTGTCCATTAGACTGTACAACGGTTAACAGTAAGCATGTACGAACATCTTTATATTCCAAATAAAAGTAGCTGCTCAACATATATTATTGGACATATACAAAATTTACATTCAACCACTTTGCGCAACTTGCACTTAACAAGAGAATAAATTAATCACAGAAGACAATTGATAACATTTCAACCCACAAACTAAGGTGAAAACTCTATAAACCAGTGGTATCAGGACCTGAGAATTTTATTAAGGTTACAACTATCCCCTTATCTATTGAACCATGAACATAATTAACTAATCGAGATTATTTATTTGTCAATTATTACTTTATCGGGTTCTACCTTACAATCAAGACATATTTGTGAACAAATTCCTCAGCAATGACAGTATACTGCAATCACGACGAATTTACATTTCCCAATACATAAAAATTATTCACCAGATTCTACGGCGAAATTAAAATGACAGACTTAATATACCTACCACAAAATCTAAAAATAACTCAATAATATATAAGTATCAAACAAAAACTTTTAATGGATTAGAGATTGGGCAATACTTACAGATAGATGAAGAATCAGAGATTGCAATAGAGCTAAATACAATTCAACGATCGAATCGAAGTTTCGACAAATTAGGAGGATTTAAACGAGGACAACTCCAAATTTCAGCATATAAACTTGTCAAACTGAAGGAAAAACACTACGAGCTTGATATATATTTGTACAAAGGTTGGGGAGAGAGAGGCGTGTTGGAGGAAGTCCTAAGAGAGAGAAATAGTAATAGTGTAGAGAGAGAGTAGTGCAGAGAAAATAGGGAGTTGAGGGAGAAACAGGAGCTACTGTATCAAACACGCACGCTAACATTATTGGACATTTTGCAATACGTATACGGTAGTAGTTTCATCATTAATTTAAGGGTTTGTTTTGGGGTTTGTTTTGGGTGCGCACTATCACGTGCTAATCGCTAAAATTTTTGATTTTAGATCATTTTGATTGGTGTGGTAGATGTATTTGCTAAGATCCATCATTATTAAGAATTAGGAACCAATCAAAATGATAAACACAAAAAATTCCACACTTAGCATGTGCACATCATAGAAAAACCGTTAATTTAATCTCGTTAAGACTGTTAGAGCAAGTGCAATAGGTTACTTATATGAGCTCCTAAACTCACATTTAGGTAATGAACGGAAAAAAAAAACACTCCAACACTTTCTTAGTGGTTACTAACACTTTCTTAGTTGAAACGGTTCATTTTTTTTAATTTTTTTGTTTTATATTTCAGTTGATTTAATCAAATATTTTTTTAAAAAATAATTTCATTATTTGTAAATCAAAGAAGTCAAAAAAAAAAAAAAAAAAAAATCAAGACAAGACATACCACTCAGCCAGCCCTTAGACCGCGAATCATTCACGATTCGCCAATTGATCCATGATTCGCGAATCAATTCTGATTCGCGAATCACGAATCATTCGCGAATCACGAATCATTCGCGAATCGTGAATGATCCATGTCTTTTCTCGGAGTTTAGTTCGTGTTCAGTTATCTTAAATTACCATATTTATTAATTAAAATAAAATAAACTAAAAGCGGACGGTAATTCATATAAATTTTATTAATTAAAAAAATATTTTACAATTAATTTGAGAGGACTCCTCTCTAAAAAAATGGAACAAACCGCATCGATACCTAAAAATTAAAACTACACTAGACAAATTTTAAAATTCTAAATTAATCTAATTCATTCATTAACCGAGGATTCCAAAGAAGTATCCATTGTCATCCATGGATCGTCTTCGCCGTCCGAGTCATCTTCTTTAAGTCCTTGTCTTTTTTCGGCTTGATCCCAATCTTCTTTACAAACACAAATTTTTACCACGTCCAGCGCAAGACTTGTTCTCTTTTCATCCAACACTCTTCAACCTACACTAAAAGCAGACTCCGACGCAATTGTAGAGGCAGGAACTACCAATGCGTCCCTTGCAATTTTAGCTAAAACCGGAAATTGTATCTCATGATTCTTCCACCATGTTAGTATTGAGAAATCATCATCTAACTCATAATTGTAAGAAAAGAACTCTCTAAACATACTAAAACTAACGGAGCCGAAGTGGAAATTTTAGCCTTTTGTTTTTTACCTAATATATTTTGCATTTTGTCAATAAATCTACAAACACCGGAAGTCTTAGAAGGTGCAGCAGTTTGAGTTGTGTCAGGACTATATAAATCGATAAGATCATACAACAAGGTCATACAGTTTTTTACATATAAATTCCAATTATACGAGACTCCAAGTAGTTCATAATAACGCTCTAACATGTTTTCTAAACCTTCCTTTCTCAACTGGGATCAAGTAGGCATGCAACACCATAAATATATAGAAATTCTGTAAAGTATTCAATCCATTTAATCTTCATGTCAACAATTATAACATGAAATTCATCCTTCTTTACAAAATCATGTAAAGTGTTCACAATATTAACACACTCAATGATAATGTGATGCACATTCGGTTCATAAACATAAGAAAAAACTAAAGTAGCATGTGCAAAACTTTCAAGTATGTCACGTATGCTAGATGCCAATTCCCAATGAAATTCAGTAATTATAGAATCATCCGCTTGATGACTTGGATCTGAATTATACAAATCAATGATAACTACCTTATATTTAATTGCATCATTTAGTAATTTAAAAGTCGAGTTCCATCTCGTTGGAGTGTCGATGACCCATTTCTTCGGTTTTAATCCATTATCCTTACACAATTATTTGTATCTGGACCGGAATGTGGTTGCTAAACGTAAGTATTTAAATATTTTCCTAATTAGTTCTAATAAATCAGTTATTAGAAAGAGTCCCTTTTGAGCGGATAGGTTAATTATGTGAGCACAACACCTAACATGCAAGAATACTCCATTCAAAGTCGAAAGGATTTCAGGCCTAATATAGTCTATACATTTTTTATTTACCGAGGCATTATCTAAAGATATTGAAAAGATCTTATCAAACAAATTAAATTCCCTAGCTGTTTCTAATATTCGTTGTTTTATATTATAACCAGAGTGCGACTCATCCATAATATCAAAAGCAATAATTCGTTATTGTAAAATATAATCACTATCAATCCAATAAACAGTTATACAAATATAGGGCTCACCTTGACTCGAAGACCAAAAATCACTAGTTAAAGAGACTTTACCGGCAAATGTACTAACAAATTCAATTAAATTTGCTCTAGCAATATAATATTGTTTTGTGTGTGCTTCTTAAGTGTGTTTCTTGGAATTCTTCGAAATGCAGGGTTTATAGACGTTTTGATCATTTATTCTAAATTTTTACTCTCACCGTGAGAGAAGGGTAGCTCGTCTAGTGTAACGTAAGTAGCAAATTCTTGAATCATTCTATCTCTATTATAGGCAAAAGGCATAGCTCCACCGGAGGATGTAGTCATAAAACCACCGATTTGTGTTTGTTGTAAGCCTCCACCGTGTTCACCACGTGCCGCGGCACTATTGTGATTAAATCTCGTTATTCCATGTTTACTCTCCAAATGCCGATTAAGTGTCCCCGCGTCGTCTCCCTTACCAAAAGCAAGCGCCTTTGGTGTTTTTCCTTGTTGAACGCAAAGCATACATCGGACTACGAATCTTCCCGGATCATCCTTGTCTTTCGAAAAATAATTCCAAACATGCGAGGATATTCTCGAACTCGCGCTACTGCTACCCACAAAATAAAAATATATTAACAAGAAACAAATCAAGACACAAAAAATTAATAATTAACAATAAAATTTAAAATAAGTACCTTGTTCGGGGGCTCTAGGGGGTAGCAGCGAGCTTGGCGCCGATTCTTGAGATGAAATAGTACCCCTTCCTTCTTCCATTATAAAGTTTCGAGTGAAAATTCGATTCGATTCTTGAGCTTGGCTTCGGGGCGGTTATGGTTTCTTATATCCTGGTTCGTATTCGATTCGTGATATTTAACGGTCAGGGCCGGGCCGAATCAAACCCGTACCGAATCGAATTTTGACGAATTTTTAACCGGGCCGGTCCCAAACGAGCGGTTCGAAACTGCTCCTTTGGCCACCTCTACACAGCCTCAAATATGCTAGCCATTACCTATTTTTAAGTAACCTTTAGCCATTAGCTCTACATTATTTATGAATAAAAAATTCGTTTCCCTCCTTTTTGTTTTATCTTTTCCCTTCCTTTCCTACTCTTTCCCCCTCTTTTCTCCCCTCCCTCCTTTTATTTTTACCAGTGAGATACTAAAAGTCTCTTGGACTTTCTTGTCGAACCACTTCCAATTCAAGTAAATGGAATCATAGAATCATCAACCCCAGGTTTCATATTCCGTATAAATTTCACTAATTTTTTTATACAAATTTGATATTTAAATCTTGCAATTTTTGTAATATTTGACTATCAGGTGCATTTCGAGACGAATTCCAGTGCTCAAGTGCCTTCATTTTTGGATATGCATAACTCAGAATATTCTAATTATGAGGAGCTTGCAAGGCCAACTCAAAACTCTTATTTTTCACAAAGAATCGATGAAGAAGAAATTGTTGAAGCAACTCTTGTTCCATCTCAAGTTTCTTCGGAAAAAGCAAAAGAAAAAAGGGCAAGAACTAAAAATTTTACAAACTAATAAGATGAAATGCTTATTTCAGCATGGGAAAATATTTCACTAGATCGATTACGGGTGCTGATCAAACAAATGGAACCTATTGACAGAAAATACAAAGCTATTTTATGAAACATAAAGACTTCGAATATGATCATAGTATCACTTCATTAACGCAACACTGGTTTGTGATTCAACTTGGAGTCAACAAATTTCAAGGATTTTATAGATTGGATCATAAGCGTGACCATTAATTGTATAGTGAACTTTGGGTGCTCGTCCTTCTGCCCATTCAGAAAACAGATTGGATCAATCTAGAACATTTATATCATTCAGCGATCCTGGTAATCCAAAGTAAGAGTGCCATATCCAAAGATCGTGTGAATCTATAGCTTCAAGAATAATAGTTGGCTCATGATAACGACCTGAAAAAGCCCCATGTCACGCGGTTGGACAATTCTTCCACCTCCAATGCATACAATCTATGCTACCTAACATTCCCGGAAATCCTCTCTGTTCAGCCACCTTCATTAACCTTTGAATGTCAGCATCATTTGGGCTTCTTAAGTACTGCTCACCAAATAGTAGAACAATTGCTATCACAAATTTTCTAACACTTTCGATGGTCGTGCTTTTAGCAATACGAATGTAATCATCTACGTCATCAGCTAATACTCCGTAGGCGATAATTCTCATTGCAGCAGTTATCTTTTGAAGAGCTGATAGTCCTGGGACTCCGAAGGCATTAAACCTTTGCACAAATTATGGGTCGTGGGACTCAACAGCTTCTGGAATTCGTGAGAACAAATTTCTTCGCATACGAAATCTTCTACGAAGAATATAATTGGGATATGTAGGATTGTCGCCAAAATAATCCCTATATATAAGTTGATGACCTAATGCTCTATTACAATCAATAAATCGACGATCAAGAACTGACTCGACATGACGACTTGGATTCATCTGCTGATATGATTATGCATACATAGCTACAACAGTGTTCATCTCCTCCTCCTCTTCTTCTTCATGTATTAAATACGTCATAATATCCTGGGGATCCATCAGAGATTCGTAAGAGTATACAAATTGTTTGAACAAAAGATTGATGCTAAATAGACACACACATGAGTAGTACTGTAGTAGTATATTGAACATAATAATTTTATAACCATTAGAAAAGAGCAGACCTGAACCTCTGTTATGTCATTGATACGTGTCACATTTGTCTACATAGCTTTTCAAGTAAAATTCAAATAAGGGTTAGATTCATATTTATTATTAAGATAATAATAAGGAAAAAGAATAGGGATTGCTATTGGAGTTGATACTAAAGGTAGGTTACCTAAATCACTAAGACTCACTAGCACTCATTATTTTATATTATTTATAAGTAATGGGATAAGTAACCTATTGGACTTGCTCTTAGAGCATCTCTCTCGGAGATACGAGCTAAAAGTATGATCATAAATAATTACCTAAAAATTTGTTCAACTTGTAACTTTTGTACTTCAGTGGTATTAGCTAAAATAATTAGTATATTTAAAATTCTGTTATTCTGTTATTTTCAAATTCTAACAATTATATTTTTCAAATAATGATTATTTATTGTGAATAAATTTTATAAATAACTTTCTTATAAATTCAGTCAATTAAACATTTTATATAAATATATATTTTATTATAATTTATTAAAATAATTAGAGTATTTACGAATCTATTATTTTACTATTTTCAAATTTTAACGGTTAAATTTTTGAATTGTAGTTATGTATTTTAAATAAAACTCATAAATAATTTATTTTCTGAATTTAATCAAATGAAGTTTTTATTAAAGAATATATGTTATTTAAATAAATAAATAATTTTATATCATAATGCAAATGATATTATTTTTAAAAATTAATTTCATTCCCAAATTTTATTTAACTGTTGTAAAAATAAGATAATTTTTGAAACGAAAAACACTATTCTATAAATCCAAATTTTAGGTATTAGGAAGTGTATAAACATGTAAATTTTAATTTTACCCTAATTGAGAATTAAACACGGTTGATATAACACATAAACTCAAATCCTTTCACACTTTTCAGCAATGGACAATACTACACGATTCATTCTTGATATAATGGATGCAGAAGAAGAAGAAGAAGAGCAGCAGACAAGGATGAGAATGAATGCGGCTTACCTCCATAATCAGCGTGAAAAAGAAAATTTTATCTCGTATCATGGTGGTTCCACAATGAATCATCGTGTAATTGATCGTAATAGAGAAGAAGGTCATGTTAGACTGTATCGTGATTATTTTTCTGATACACCTACATATACAAATACACAATTTCATCGAAGATTTCAGATGCATAGATCATTGTTTATGCGAATTGAAGAAGCAGTTACATCTCATGACAATTATTTTTAGTCAACGAACTGATGCTGTGGGAATTCGTGGCATGTCTTCACTTCAGAAAGTGACAGCTGCACTTAGGATGCTTGCATATGGAACAACAGCTGATGCGGTTGATGATTATGTTCGAATTGGTGAGAGTACAGCAAAAAAGAATCCAAGAAAGTTCGTTAAATCAATTGTTGAAGTCCTCGGAACTGAATATCTGACACATCCAAATGCTGGAGATGTGTCTAATTATTAGCAGAGAATGAACAACGAGGCTTTCCTGGAATGTTGGCTAGCATTGATTGTATGCATTGGAAGTGGAAGAATTGTCCAACTGGCTGGCAAGGTATGTACACAGGTCATGTTCATGAACCAACAATTATATTAGAAGCTATAGCTTCAAAAGACTTGTGGATTTGGCATGCTTTTTTCGGATTACCGTGGTCGTTGAATGATATTAATGTGTTAGATCGCTCTCATCTTTTTGAAGAATATGCAGAAGGTAGTGGCCCTGAAGTGAGGTATACTATCAATGGACACGAATATAACATGAGCTATTATCTTGCTGATGGCATATATCCTTCTTGGCTAACTTTTGTCAAAACTATTCCAAAACTCAAGGTTATAAACAAAGATATTTTGCAATTGCACAAGAATCCGTTCGAAAAGATGTTCAAAGAGCATTTGGAGTGTACGATCTCGGTTTGCAATGATTCGTGGACAATCACGATTTTGAGATGTGGGCACAATGAAATACATTATGACAACTTGTATAATATTATGTAACATGATCATTGAGGATGAAAGGGATTTACATGCCGAGGAAGAACACTTTGAGGCATATGATGAACCAACCGTTACCCGAATACCAAGTCATCCTAGTAGTCAGGGAGAATTCATACAAGTGCACCAGCAGATTCGAGATAAACAAGCTCATGTTCCGTTGCAAAATGATCTTGTTGAACATCTTTGGCAGATCATGGCGGTGACTTGAATTAAATGTTTCGTGAATTTCTACGTAATTTTGTTTAAGTAATTGTTTAGTAATTTCTACGTAATTAGTAGTTGACTATGTAATCTACTATCGTACATGACTACATTATCTACTCTCGTAAATGTCTACGTAGTTTGCTTTAGAACACTATGAAACACTAATTTATAAGAAGAACATATTAAAGTCTAATACACAATAGTAACATATTAAAGTAAAATACATCAAGGAAATTGCCACAAGTTTCTCATGATATTAACTTTGAGGGCATCATAATGTTTAGCTTGATCTGATAGCATCTTAGTAGTGTCCATTGTCATGATTGATGCCTCGTAAATCTGCCTTTCCAGCTCCTCTTTCTGCCTTTACCGGTCCTCTTTTGCTAAGCGGATTTGCAACTCCTCCTTTTGTAACTACATCAATTCCTTCGGCAACTGCAAGCTCACTTGAATTGATTCACTTCTTGAAGACGCAATGGCCAATGCATCTTTCTGCATTGTTTAAAGAATTTCTGGGCCTCCCCATCCTTTGCTTCATTTGCAGCTCTTTTTAATTTTTTGCAGCCTTCCTCCTAATTGGGCGCTCTATCAATTCATCAGAATCAAGGATAATAGGCATTTGAGAATCAACGGACTATGAAGAAACCTCTTTTTCCTTAGCAGGTTTGTTTTTGTTAGCCATACTAGTTTGATCTTTCGGAGAAAACCTCAATGCATTCCAGTGGCATACAAACATAAATTTTTCTTTCTTTATTTTCTCGTACATTGCTATTGCTTGGTCTACCTACATTTCAAGGAGCAAGGCAAAAAGTTCACGAGACAATGCCAACAAATTTCAAAATCATATATACATCTGATCATTACAAGTTTATTGTTGGAAGCATCTCGATAGACACCGACTACTGATTTACAATGGAATGGACATACATATAATCATCGGAAAGATTAGCCCCATTCTTTATTGTGCAATATCATGACATGTTACCAAAAAAAATGGGAACAAATATTTTGGTGTTTGTCCAACTTGAAGAGACCGTGGTGATTAAGCTACTCTTTAAGGTTTATAGTTTGAAGCACAGAATCAACAAGACTAGAATTGGCTAAGAGGTGCAGACACCCTTTCGTTTCTTATATGATGTTGTGATGGACATTGTATTTTTAAATAAATGCACCAGACAAGAGTTTGGATATCTGATAATTAAATAACATACAGAATTGAGAACATATTAAAGTGAGTTTAATATTAAAGTAAATTAAAACTAATGATGTGATTCTCCATCATTAACTATTTATAGCTTTAAAAGACACATATTCAATAGAGTAAAAAAACAAAGGAAAAATGGATTTCAAGAGGCCTATGATAATTAAGACACAGATGACCAAGCTTGAAACTAATGATCGCTTAGTAGCTACATAACATATATTGAAAGCCTTGCCACGTATTATAGCAAGACATAACACAGTTGCAAGGTTTTCTTCTGGTCCTCCGTGTAAATCATTTAGGAGTGATTATAACAATCATATGTCTAACTGACCACTAAGATGAATAAATCATTTTCAAATCAATTTAAACCATCCCTTGTTATTCATAAATTACACAACTCTTATGTTAGGTCACAATATAATCAATTGACTTAAGCGGAATCTATCTATTGTTAAATCAAATGTCGAAATAATAACGATAAACAACCAATAAGATTCAAATCAACTCAACTCTTATTGATCATATAAGAATTGTTAAAACAACCTCCCAAGAAACACAACCGTTCATAAGAGCTTCTAATAGGTTACACCTATATTACTCGTGTTGTGTATCTCACGTTTAGCAAAACCTAATCTCTGTCCTTGTTTTCTATTAGCTTGTTTAGTTTCCAATTGAATTCTTTCAAATTTAATTCAATCCTTTCTTCTGTTAGTAATTTCATCCTTCTTCTGAAAAACTTTATCCTGGTCTTCAGCTTCCTTTTAATTATTGTATTCCAAAAACATATTGAAATAAGTTCTCAATAGTCTCTCGAAATAATCATTCTTCAGCTTCATTTGAAGTTAACCACTTTAACATCAATTCTTCTTTTTCTTCTACTCTGTTGTCTGTAAGCTTAAGATAATTTTGAACATCTTCCCCCCCTTCTTGGCATTCATTGACCAAGGTGAGTGTTCAACTATCAGTAGTAGAAAAATATAACCTGTGAGCATTTATAAATGAAAAATCCTAATTTTCTCTGTTCTTTTTAAGTGATCTCATCACTTCTCACAAAAATACCTATACCACTGTAAAGAGTGATAACTAACTCTGTTAATCAGACAATACAAACAAACAGTTAGATTGTAGAAGGGGGGTTGAATACAATCTACAAAAATTTCATTCAATTTTTGCTCAACAGATTATATTCAAGCTTACAAGAACAGTAATAACTAACCAGAAATGAAAAGAACAAGGAACTTTAAAAATTTCAGGTGGGTTGTTTGATCCACCTGAGAGATTTTTATATTAAGAACTTTCCAAGTAGAAATACTTGGCTGCTTACAAGAATGAAGAGAAGAAGCTTACAATTTCTTGCTTGCTATCTCTAATGCTTGGCTCTTCAATTCTCAGTGTTTGGATACATTGAAATGAGAAATTACAATGTGAATATATACTACTACAAACAAAACTAGTCTGTAAAAGTATTTTCCTACTCACTTTCTAGCTATTACAAATATAGAATTTCTTGGATTTGATAGAACATTTGGCATCTTGAAATTCTTGTTGCTTTTCCAGAAATGGTAGGCTTCGAGGTTCTCAATATTTGACTAAACTGCTTTTGGTTTAGCTTCCAAAATTGGTGCAGCATCTGTCACATCAACCCATGTGCTTACTGGTTCTTTACTTGTCTTGTAGCTCTCGATTGCTAAACCATCAACTGCTAGAATATCTACCGATTGATAGCTTCTTTGAGTTACCGATTGATAGCCTTCCAGGTTTAGCCATTAATGAGTTTGATGTAGCGATTGATAAATTGATTATTTAGCCATTGATACTTCTTGGCTAGCGATCGATCTTCACTTCACTTGGATAGATTACATGACTTCAAATATTTACAATTATGTCACCCTATATACTCATCCATTGATAGATCAACTGCTAATCTAGAAGTAAGCATTATTAACATATCAATTGCTATGATGCTCCAGCTTTGTTACAGTACCTCATCATCCGTTAATGGATGAATCTGATCAATTGCTACTGATTTAGCATGCTTGCCATTGATCAACTACATTTAATTTTATTCTAAGTACGAATAAAATAACTTTGCATCATCAAGCATCACGTATTCCTAACAATCTCCCCCTATTTTTATCTATGAGAATTTCAGATATAAATTTGAGGTGCTTGATGATAACAAAACACTGAATACATAAAGTAAATGACTTTGATTTGAAGAAGGAAATTAAAATACAAAGAAGGTAAAAAATATAACAATGAGAGTTGATTTGCTCCTCTAGACTGAGCAGATTTGAATTCATTTTTCTCATGACTATTTTCTCCTTTGCTTAGCCAGCTTTTTGTTGATTTCTCTTTCCAAGTCTTCAATGAATTTGGCTTCTTCTGTGATCTTGTTATCAAGCTGCTTTTGCATTACCCTCAAGGAGTCAATGTCTGCATTGTTAGCATGATCCCTTAGTCTGAAGAATCTCTTTATGCCTGATCATCTCTTAAAGTCATTAACCTTGAGGGACGGTTGTTAGGTCCAATCAGACGTGGAAGGGGGGGGGGTTGAATACATCTGTACCAATTTCTTCGATTAATTCGATTGCGGAATAATTCTATTTAAGTCCTTTAAATCAATCGTAATCAAACAACTCCAGCAAGTCGGGGAATATTCTTATATTAGAAATAATCCTCGAGTGCTACAAATTCCAACACGCATGTCGGCTATAGAGACTACAGCCACTCAAATCCAAACTCTCGATTAAATCGATATTCTAACTTAGCTCTCGAGAAAGTGTATAGTGTGTGCACTTACAAAGTGTGTAGTTAGTTTCAAATGAAACTACAAAGCTCTATTTATAGGCTTCAACATCTAACCATGGTTAACGAGTTCATCCTGGACGAATTCAAATTAACAACAGTTGAGTTAATTTGAATTTGCGCTAGAAACAAACTCAATTCACTATACTTGTGGCAATATACATAAATATACATATATATATATATGTATATTGATCTTGAGTCACGGAGTTGGCGCCACGAACTTGCGCCACTATCCTTGAATTTGCGCCACAGAGAGTATCAGTGTAATCAAGGGACTTAGAAATTTCTAAGTCATGTTTAAACTTGCGCTTTGACTGTGGAAGTTGCGCCACTGTGTAAGTCCAAACTTGCGCCATTGACTTGGTCAATGTTTGCGCCACAGTGGAGAGAGTGATCCAGACTTAGTCTAAAATAGACCAAGTGTAAACTTGCGCTTGAAGAGGAGATCGCGCCTATACAGTGGAGTGCTTCCACTATTATCTCTGCTTTGACCAATAGAACTTGCGCTTTGACTTCTTCTTGCGCCTCCCTTATACACAATAGTATGTACTTAGATAAATCTAAGTGTTGGAGTCAATCTTGCGCCACAATACATGTGTAGGCGCAAGTTTGACTTGGACAAACAGTCACACTTTACTTTGAGTTATTATTATATGTGTATATATATTATTAATTGTTTTATGAATTTACTTGAATTAGTTTACTTTCAAGTAAATTCCAATTAATAGTATATACACACACACACACACACACACACACACACACATAAATAGAAATTCAATTCTTTGGCGACACCTTCTGGAACAGCTCGATTGACTTGATCAGTAATTCGTTGATTGAATCCACTGAATAATTTCATACGTCCTGACATCCTGTGCACTGGTCTGGTTCACGAACGACTCGAACTGAAATAATTCCTTGAATCCTTTGCTTGATAATATACTTGATCAATCATTCCGGGTTTGATGTTGCTTCGATAAATTTGATTATAAATAATCAAAATGGATATACTGGAACCTTCTGGTCTATGATACTTGATCGTCAAGCAATCTTGATAGCAGAAACTGATTGAGCTTTATTCTTCACTGAGGCTTGAACATATTAATGAACTTCTTTCAGTGGACGGATGTTCGTCTCAAATATCTAGATTGTCTTTGTCTGTTCGTATCGGATCTCCAACCTGTAGATTCCTGTATTATACTTACGTATTGTTTCTTGTCCTTTTGTTGTGTTGAGTTATCATAGTTACATTACGAGTTACATTATGCTTTACAATCTCCCCCTATCTGTTTGTTAGAGTTCGACAAACAAATCCTTTAAGAGGATAACTCAACTGACACAGAAAAAACACACTAATTAAACAGGAAATAAATACTAAGTACAGTCTGGATTATATCTTACAATTTCCAGAATTCAAAAGTAAATACAAGTAGCCATAGTTCCTCTAGACTGAACTAATTCTTCTTTGGTTTCTTGGCCCTTGCATTGATGAGAGATAACTCAGCTCTTTTCTTTGCAGCTTCCTCTTTCTTCCTCTCAGTGATCTTGTTTTCAATTTCTTCAATCCTGGCAGTTATTATACTCAGTTCCACTTGCTCCAATGTATTCTCAGGAGGTGGTTGCTCAAGATTCTTCTTCATCTTTTCCAGAGTCTGTATATGGACCATCTTCTTCAATTTCTTGAAAGTGATATTAAGTTTCATGCCTTCGATTTTCATGATGACCCTTGATGGATGAGCACGAACTCTCGAGGTATTGTGAACAGTCTCCACAGCCTTCCTTATCTCCAGAAGTTCCAGCAGTTTCTTGAGCACACCTTTATCTTCCTTTACCACATACAATTTGACAGCACCAACTGCTCGAGTAATTCTCTTTGATGAGAATTTTCCAATTTCTTCAAGTGGTATAGCTGTAGCTTCAGAATCTTTCTTCTTTTTGAATGTGATGGAGGTTGGATTGTAAGAGACAACAGGTTCATTAGGGGTTTCAGGAATTTCAGGATCAAGTGGTGGTAATGGATATGGTTGCTGACGGTTGATTACTGATAGGTCCAAGTCTCTAACAGCAGCTAAGTTCAGACGATAAGCATATAGCAGTTCAGCAGTCAGTCTTCCTTTACTTGTTCTAGAGCACTTTTTTCTTATTTCACCTT
Organism: Daucus carota subsp. sativus; assembly: GCF_001625215.2. Lineage (NCBI taxonomy): Eukaryota > Viridiplantae > Streptophyta > Magnoliopsida > Apiales > Apiaceae > Daucus > Daucus carota. The sequence goes on from NC_030381.2 coordinate 23,286,554, forward strand.
CCAGATATCTCAGTATTCGAGGAGAGTAGCTAGTTAATGCTTCATCAGTTAGCCCGAGGCTCTGGATCATACCATCCTTGAAATACTTGATAACTGAGGGCTTGTCATGAATTTCAACACCAATATCAGTGATCCATTCTTCCACCATGTCCCTGAAAACTTCATTATGTTTTCGGCCAGTTGAGATGATCTTGTTTCTTACTACAAACAGTTTAGTCAGAGAGAGATCTCTTAGAAATTGACAGGTCACATGCTTGAGTCCATGGCCTTCTCTCTTTAGCTCAAATGAGATGTTCACCATCCATCCTCTCCTGAGAAGAACAACAACAGATACAGAAGAGATGATATCATTTAATACCTCGTGATAGTCATGTAGATCCTTGTAATTGTTCCTGAAGGATTTAAAGATATCTTTCATTTCATTATCATTGTTCTCCTGATCGACCTCTGGAAAGTCAAACACAGCCCTAGCAGCATCCCATTCTTCTCCAACTTTGTGTAAGTTAGCTTCCCTCCTTTCCTTTCGAATCCGTCTTTGATTCTCTAACTTTTCCCTTGCTCTTCTTTGCTTAGCATATTCTCTAGTGACTTCAGCAATGTCCTGAGGATTTGCAATTTCATATTCTTCAGCAAGGAAAATATCATTGTGATGTGCAAGTTCATCAGCAAAGACTTAATTGAATTGACGGATTTCTCCTTCTTCTAGATCATCATCAGCTCCTACCATCCTAATCACCCGATCATTATCCACAAATTCAGGAATGTACTCATCATGTTCATAACTTGATTGACCTCGAAGTGCAGAATCAATGAGCTCTTTAGATACTCCAGTAATTACCCTTTTTCCTCGTGCTTTTTCCACTGCTCTCTCCCCCTCAGTTGAGTAATCCTCCTTAGAAAGTTGAGAAGCCAGTAGTTTAGCCTCGAGAGTAGCCAACCTTTGTTCCATTGTAGATTTCAGTTCAACTAACTCTTCCTGTTGAACAAGATTCTCAGCTTCTAAGTATTGAACTTTAAATTTTAAATCTTCAAATTCCGTCACAGATACAGTTGGAGTAGTTGTGTCATATATAGGTTGAGTAAGTGTAGGGTTCTCACTAAAGTGTTCTGCAGGTGTTTCTCTCGTATCACTCATAGATTGAACACTCAGTTGGGCAGAGGGATTCTGTTTATCAGGTTCTGTTGGTGTTTCTCTCTCACTCAAAGAGGTTCCAGCATCCAGAGTTGATGTACCTGTAGAAGAAATCTTCTTAGCCTCTTCTAGAGAGGTCACAGAAGGTGCAATGGGGGTTCGTAAGCCCTCGTCCTCAGTTTCCTCGTCAGATGAATTTGAGTCATAAGAAACAAGTTGCCGACAACCCGAAAGTAGTGAGTCCTTAAGTGGATCCTGAGCTGGAATCTCACTGACGAATTAAAATCTGATGCACATCTTGGATCAAAATTGAATAATATCCAAAGGTGTTATTCCGGAGAAAAAGAATAACCAGAAAGGATATTTATACACAACGAATAAATCGTGATATATTGAAATAGAATCACTCACCATTTTGAGAAGAAAGAAAAAGTAGAAATGAATTTTCACAAACTCGACAGGGCTTCCACAACCTAAAACAGGTATCATATTAGCCTCTGTCACAATTAAAACCCAAAATATTGGTAAACACAAGTACAGTATAGCAATTCTACTAAAAAAAGAGTATACGCTTTTTAATAAATATCTTTATAAAAGTGTTGTTAAAACAAATTATTGATTGGGAAAATAATCAATATAATCAACGATGAGGAAGGTATTGCCAACATTATCACATATGTCTTCTCGATTAATTTTTCTGATCGCTCATTTCGATTCTAGTGATTCTTCTCGATCTTCTAGTATTGTGGCCGACTCGTATTCGACTCTAAAGATTCCATCACCGCTATCAACTTTAGTAAAAAGTTTTATCCATCTTGGCACGGTTAGAAGCCATCTTCAACTTTATACAATCAGCAGTGTAGAGCGTTGACGTTCGAACCTACTCATAGCACTATATCGAGTAGTCAACCACGAAATTCTTATAAACTCTCAAATGAAGAATTGTACATTTGGATTCTCTCTCGGAGCCAGTAAATCTCATACTCATTCTAAATATCTCTATAAGAGAAAAGATACCCCTACCCAAAACTCAAGAAGTGGTAGAGATGACCAGGAACATTCTAGACTAGACAGGTTTACCCACGAGTCTAGCTGGCACTGGTTACTTAAAAAGTCAACCTCAAGCTCTAAAAGATTGGAAACTAAAGTTGTTCCATCATGTTTCTATGAGATCCAAACTCACTAGTTCTTAAACTAGAAACCAGAATATCCCAAATGATTACTCAGAATCAATACTCCAACTCAATCTCAGTTCTATGGACAAAGACTATAAACAATAGTCTCGAAATACCTCTATATGAGGTTTCACTCAACACATCTCTAATCACAATCTACATTCTGATTTCAATAATTTATAACCTGTAGCTTTGATACCAACTGTGACATCCCCAAAATCCGGGGGTTTAGATTTAGTGCACTAAAACAAAATCATTTAAAAACCTATATTTGCGGAAGAAGGTAAAACAGATACTTGAAAATCTGGAAATTTTAAAAGAAAATTAAATCAAAATCACTTTGACCCCCTAAAAACAGGATCGCTAATAGGTTATAGCACTGAATCAGAAAACAAAACTTTAATCCTTATTACAACTTAAACTACATTATCAGTTAAACCTCGATAAGAAGAGTAACTGATAACCAAATAAATAAATCTGTTTACAACTAAACTGGAATAGAACAATTCTAACCATAATTGGTTTCACGGACATCTCCCCGGCATTCTCGCCTAACATCAATCTTACGCGCAGCTTATGCAGGTAACCATCTCAATCCTTAGCTAAAAGGGTTATAAATAATAGCAAGGGTGAGCAAAAATGCTCAGCAAGATAAATTTTAAAAGCATAATAAGGTGATTCCATAATTTGCAAGGAAATTCAAATCCAATAGATATTGGATTTCTATTTAAAACATTGATAATCCAATTCCAAACTGGAGAGGGGGAGGGGGAGAGAGAGAGAGTTTCTAAACATGAGAAACATTTTGAAGCAAATAATTGATTCACTTCAAAATCTTGAAAACCATTTGCGAATACACAATATTTATCCCTTGCGAATACACAATATTTGCGAAAAATAATATTTTTAAAGTCTTTCTCTATTTTCACTGATAATGCTCAAAATCTTTTTTTTTAAAGTGCAAATAATTAAAATAATCAATCGCAAGTTTTCAAATATTTTTAAATTCGACAGAAAATGAAAATACCAAAATCTGAATATTTTGGTAATTTAAATCGTGTAAAATATTTTGGGCTCAAATAAAACAAAGTTTTAGATTTTGAAATCAAAAGAAAAAATTTGATTTATCAAAAATAATACAAATCATATTTCTAAACTATCCGCTCAAACAAAATTTAAAAAAATAAATTACACATTTAACATGTATCACAATTAAATCAAATAATCATATTAAATTCAGATAATACTGCAAATAATACTACTATTCACAAAATCATAAAATTAATAATATCTCAATTTTTTGAAAATTCATTTTCTTTGCAAATAAAAAAAATATTCACTTGCAAAATTTTAAACATTTACAAATAACTCAAAAAGAAATATATCATCAATTGAATATTTTTATAACTTAATTCTAATAAAATAATTGGTACAAACAAATACCAATTAAAATATGAACTAAATAGATAATTTTGGATTATCTCAAAACCACCAAACAATGATTTTACTAAAATAAACAGTAATTGCTTAACAAATTTAAATATGAGAATGCAAATAAATAACAATGCATTTAACAATTAATCACATAAATGCAGCAACTCACAAAATTGTTTTTTTTAATACGATAAATTAGAATAAAATATAAAATTTTATTCCTCCTCTTTCCAGATAATCATCAACAAAATAACATATAATTCTGAAAAATCCGAGTCATTACACCTTCCACTTGCAATCTTTTGGTATCCATGTGAAATGAGAAGGGAATTCTGCATGAGTGTAATTCTTGGCATCTGGGAGAGTTTTGTTAGCTATTAACCAAGCCTGAAGCTTGCATCTCTTAGAATCTGCACGTTGGCAAACACTCTGTAGGGATTCTCCTGTCTTGAAGCTGACATACTTGCTTTCCGGTAGATGTATTGGTAGGCAGTCAACGGATGACCATCGAGAATGTATATCAAATCCAAAGATTCTCCAAGCAGCTTCAGATGCACATACATACTGTCTGTCAAGGTAGTGCTTAACTTCGTCGAGTACCTTAACATTGATTGTCTGTGTTTCAATGGTGGTTGAGTTATCATTCTTCCGTTTAAGAAGCATTGTGGCAGTATCATGTCCCTTCAAACAGTACTTAAATAAGTACTTCAAAGAGCGTGAATTATTGCATATCTCCAGATTTATATGACATTGGAACCAAATCAATAATTCCCTGTTGTAAGGCACAACGAACTTATTATTAAGAATTACACCCTTCTACTTCACAGTTCGGCCCGTATTTCGTCGCTGATAAATAGGAAAACCGCTCTCATTAAAAAACGTTACCCCATTATACCTGGAATATCAATATGGAAACTATTATAAATAATTACTTCAGTTATACACGCGAAACACGTTTTGTGTGCATGAAAAATATTTACCTTTTGGGAAAATGACGTCCACATCTACCATTAACCATGCAGGCAGAATACGATGTATCTTTACTGCAAGGACCATGGATCATATAATTCTTGACTGCATGATACCCAATACTATCTTCATCCTCATCTGGAATCTCTGCACTTACTAATTTGTCAATTTGCTCAGTCGTCTTTGGTTTATCTTTGTCATTGAGCCAGACTAACATATGAGCGCATGGTAAGCCACGCTTCTGAAATTCAATCACATGCATCACTAAAAATGAAACATAAAGGTCAGCTTTGGTCTAATAACACAGTAAATATAAGAGGAGTATATTTTTGAAAAGATTGACTGAACTTACAACCAATACAATGTCCAAAAAAATGTATTTCCTTAATGAGGTCTATTAACTAGTCAAGCTTCAATTTAAATACATGGGCAACAACATCAGGAGCATCAGCAACATCCACACCAGGCAAATGTTTCATCATCTCTTGTATCTCAGGCCACTTTGTATTTGTTGTCATTGTTAAGAATAACGAAGGATGGCCAATTGTACGATACAAAGCAAGGGAATCTTTGAAATATTGAGACATGTAATGTTTTGAGCCTGTGAATGAAGCAGGAAGTATAACGCATTTACCAACATGAGCTGGATCATTATCTCCCCTACGTATTGCATCGCGGACGGATGTATAGAGATCAGAACGTGTATTTGTCTGATTTTGAGAAATCCAATCCAATCGGTACTATTCCATGGCTGTAAATGCGTCCACTACTTATTGCTGCCATAACCTACCACCAAGGTGTGGTGTCAAACCTGAAAATAAAACCAAAGGTGGAATTTGAATAAACCTTTTAAAAAAATAGTTTAATAAATGTAGAGATACATTACAAAAGACATAGGTTTGTATTTAGTTGTGTATCCAATACTTTATAGGAATTACCTTCGTTTACTCGTATCATCAGCTTTGAGGAGTAGTATTCTTTCATAGAAACTTGATCTCTAATTTTTCTCTCACCTTCATGATCTGCATGCTCATCTATCTGTACACTCCTTCTCTTAATCTTTCTCAAAGGAATTTCAGTATGGTATACATCCTCCCCTCGTGGAAACAACAATGGAAATAATAATTGCATAAAAAAGGGATCTGTCTCGAAGACTCTCTTGAGATAACCTTGTCTGGTCTGGCAAACAATGTCTCTACATCCAGCTGTGTTCGCACTTGCATTAACTATTAGACCTGCAACCTCGTTTGTTGGACTGGACGGCCATTTTCTGCCTGGGATGATATAAGAATTAGCTTGAACTCCTCTTGTTGGCTTTTCTTAAATTCTTCGCGAGCAGAACGGAAATATCGTACCAATTTGTTATTCAGATCAAGCATTTTGGTAAGGCCTTCCACAATTTCCAAATCAACATCTGCATTTGACCCAACAGCTCCAATCCGGTTATTTTGCTCATTGTCAGTGTCATATATATAGAGTTGACAAAATTTTGGTTTCCCACCATCCTCTGGTAAAAGGCTGCCAATAAAATGCATGTTCTGGCCCCTGATTTTGAAACAAAAAGGTGCTCCACCCCTGTTTATCTTATGATCTATCTTGCCACCGCTGGAACACATTGCGAACATGTAATTGTATACCCTTATATTATGTCGAAACTGTTTAGATTTCAGACTACTATTGAGCATAGATGCTAAAGGTCCTGGTGGTTGCTCCTCTAGAGGTATCATCACCTGCCCACTTTAATTTGCAACATAGTGAGAAAATCGGAGGAGCATACCGGTGTGTTGTTGTTGCGTTCCATCTCCCACATTATAGCACCACATGAACTGCATTTATCATTAGGAGGTCCAATACTGGAATAACCTTTCCAAAAATCTAGACAAAAATCATTACTGTCTTCACCTAGATAACCACACATATTAAGTGATCTCAACATTGATTTTCACCTTATGTAATGAGTACATAAGGTGTATATTGAATCAGAACTATAAAGAGCCATATAAAAAATCATGTACATAGACCACGTTTAGGTATGTTTGTCATTGATTTTCATACCGTCACTATTGAGCTGTTCTAGGACAGTAGAAGAAGTAGATTTTGCCAATGTACGTCGGACCATGTCCTGATTTCATTTTTCAACATGTACATTTGTTTAAGCTTAAGATTTTTATGTTTGGAAATAGAAATCAAGATGCAGGCAGTAATGACTACATACGGTGTATATTGAATTAGAACTATACAGAGCCATACAAAAAATCATGAACATAGACCACGTTTAGGTATGTCTGTCATCGATTTTCATACCGTCACTATTGAGCTGTTCTAGGACAGTAGAAGAATTAGAATATGATAATGAACGTTGGACTATGTCCTGATTTGTGTTCGACTTGTATGCATGTGAGTATGATACGTTTCCAACACCTGTTGCACCTTGGAACGTGATTGTGCTCCTCGGAGTAGTAGATCCTGTAATGGTCATAAAGACATGAATTACAATAAAGCCATCAAATATATATATATAACTGTTGTGAGAGGAATTGATACAACACCCCCAGAACCGTATAGCACAATTATAGGGATATTCGTTACAGCTACGATTATCACGGCTAGCTTTTAGGGGCTACCGTTAACATAAACTAAAGAAAAACAAATGTGTTTAAGGGCTGAGCTTGCAAAGAACCAAACAACGAGGCCGGAATTGTGAAATTCCATCCTGCAATTGCCCGGAAATGTACGTCACAAAGGTTACACGTGCCTCTCTTTAGAGTGTAGAACTCGTGAGTAAATGAATCCGAATCCGTCCCTTTGCAAGGTGCCTACATACCCTATTTATAGGGATCAAGCCCATGTAGTTCTTGATTTAGGACTCTGAAGAGATAAGCTCTTATCCCCTCTAGTTTAGGATAAAACAACAACCTTTTGTAGTTATCTAGCGGTATCCCACTCCAAGTAGGTCACTTGAAGCCCTAATCTTGCATATATATCCGAATATTCATGAATTATTTCCCCTTGATTGTAATTATCTCCATAATAGATGTATTTATCCCTTAATTTGCAGATAAATGATAGCTGATATACTCCCAATCCACCTCCAATTCGTCCTCCTAGAAACAAGGAAGAAGAGTCCTGTTTGGAGTCTGCCTGCCGTTCTGCCCAGGCGGTAACTGCAGCCCTGCAACTGCAAGCCAGGATGCACTTAGCGGTATCCCCTATCAGAGGTAACCCCTAAAGCGCCTTCAAGTGCAACCCCATTCTGATGGCAGCCTCCATTATGCTTCCAATGCAAGTCCGTATACCCTTTTGTGTGCTTCCAACGGTTCACCCAACCATGGTGAAGCCCATTATCTTTAACCAGATGACTCCAGTAAACCCAAATAAAGCCTAAATAATATGATGGGCTATAAAATAAGCCCAGGGAGATTTTATGGCACAACAATAACTATCCCAAAATGATAGTTGCAAAGAGAGGCACTGTGTTGGGCAAAGTGTAAGGGACAATTTACAAATTATCTTCGAACTTCCCTGGATTGGTGTAAATTGAGACTCTTGTGCAAGCCTTTGCTTTGCCAATGTCTTAACCCCAAGTCCCCTCCCTCTACGTTTAGTACCTACAGATGTGGATAACGGTGGTTTACGATAACACACAACTTCACAGCAATGCATATATGTTACCAATTCAATATTACCTTGTGGATTTTCTTTTGCAGGTTGGTTTTCTTTCTGCATCTGGCTGATGACTTTGTTGACGCCTGGACCACGACCATGCTTCCTAGAATCTGCAATAGAACTATTTAAAACATCCAAAGAAGAAAAGAGTCCGACAATGCACGTAAGGGAAAAGTTAACATTTTAATGATCATGCTGTACTATTACGTCGTAAAGTAGAAAAAATTATTCATTACCACTTTGAATGGATGATGTATTGGAAAACCTTTCATTCTTGCGATCAAGAATTGTTTGTATGCTCGGTCCTCAGTATTTGCGACTAAAATCTGTTAACCAAATAATTGTTCAGGAATAGCGAACGGTGAACAAACCATATACAAGACATAACAGTGAATTCTACCAACCTGGAATGCCTTGATGATTCCCTGCAAATTAAAGATTCTCTTTGTCTTGATGTAAAGGTATATTAATTGATTTAGGTGTAAGACATGAAACTTGGAAAAATAATAAACCTGGTGTTAGTGATTATGAATGAGTCTAGGAAATAAATTGGTAGATAAAGCAGGCCATACCATCCGATATGACGTTCGGACTAATAGATTTGCCGTCAATATTAGTTTCATTGATTTTTTTTCAAACATATGTTAGTATCAACGGTGCCTAGCGCAGTCCTCGTGGTGGATGACAAATCTAATACAAAATTGATGAACATTAAACAACAATATTGCTGACCTCCACAACTGTTTGATCATAAAAGCACTCATACCACTATGTGCACTGTGAGGTTCAAGTGAATCATGATCACCCCTTTGCTGCAACTTTGAAACCCTGTTAAGCAAGAACTCGTCGAGAGCTGTGACACGTCCACGTCGCTTGCGACCTGTGAATCATATGGTTAATACTATGGCCTCTCTGCATACAAGTCTAGTTGGATGTACACAACAATCATAAAAACCTGTACCCGGTGCCGATGAATCACTCTCGTCAGTTTCCATAGCTAGCTGAAAAAAAAAGAAAACTATGTTAATAGTAGAATATCGCAGAGATGATCCATACGATGGAAGTTAATTTTGACAAAGTTTGGAATTCAAAATTTGAATTAAGAGGTGGAAGATAAGAAAAAAACTGAATTGAGTTAATGGGTTATCGGGTTAATGGGTAAACGGATCAGGCAAATTTGTGGGTATTTATATATTTAATTTAATTTAATTTGTGGGATATTTATATATTTAATTTGAGTTTTGAAGGTAAAATAAATAAGAGTAATTGACACTTTGCACCCCTTATGTTTAGGCGCTTTTTCGATTTGGTCTCAAACAATTTTTTTTGACAATATGCAACCTAAAGTTTGAAAAGCGCTTCGCTTTGCACCCCTTTGACCACTCTCCGTTTAATTGACCGTTAATGTTAACAGATCTACCCTTTTCACTTTGCACCCCAAAATTTTAATTTTTTTTCATGAGTATTTTGAAATATTTTTTTTCATGAATGTAAGCCCTTTGAAATATTTTCAATATGTTTAAGAATTTTCTGCATGCACTAATTGATGATGGAATATTAGTGGATCTTAAACCTAGTTCATGAATTTAGTGTGATTAAAATGATGCTACTGGGATATAATAATTAATAAATTGAAGGGGTTGGCAATTATTAATTGCAGAAGATGATGGCACAATCTAGTAGGAGAAAGGTCGGTGGTGTTAAGAAAGTTATAATCAGTGAGTTGCCTCAGAACTTAAGAGAAATTATCCCTATGTTTTCTGCCAATACAAGACGCAGTGAGAACCAGTGCCTTGTCAAGAGCATGGAGGCATCGTTGGACTAGGATCTCACATCTGATCTTTGATTTGGAATCGATATTTCACAGCATGATGAAGAAATATACTGAAAATGATGATACAAGACTGAAGGCGTATAGATTTATTAGTGTGATAAATAAAGTTCTCCTACTCCACAAAGGTCCGATCCTCAAGTTTTCAGTACTAGACATACCTCAAGGTTATCAGTCTGATACTCAAATAGTTCATGATTATATTGATCAGTGGATTTCATTATTATCAAAGAATGGTACCAAGCAACCTACACTGGATAACTATTATAATCTCCTTGAAGAGTCTAATGCACATAATTTCTCTCTTCTAGACCTGACTCATTTAAGGCTTTTAAGTGTTTGGTTTTCCTATACACCCTCATGTGAAAGATTTGCTAATCTGACTCATCTTGAGCTAGTTGATGCTACTTATAGTTTTGGACAAAGCATCTTCTTTTGCCCTGTACTTGAGAAGTTGACCTTGGTAATTTGCAGAGGACTTTTCCCTAACAACTTTTGTGCTCCTAATCTTAAACGTCTGATTCAAGTACACCATGAGTTATCTTCCAAATATTCTCTAGCTGGGTTAGAAAACCTCGAAGAATACTCTTTAATGTTATTAGAAGATTGCTCTGAGGAGATGCAAACATTCAATGTGGTTATAATCCCTGGTAGTCTACATAAAATTGAGAAGTTCTCCTTAGCAGGTGTTTCCTTGAAGGTAATATTCAGATTATCTTTACATTATTCTGTGCAACCTTACTCTACTGAGCAACTTCTAATTTTCGTGCTTTCATTTGCAATGCCTTTCAAAGGTCTTGGCCGCCAGAGGTTTTCCGCATAAGCTTTCGAAACCACTGCCATACTTAAAGTCTCTCAATATTTTTGATATTTACATTCATGAAAAAAAATATTTCAAAATAGTCATGAAAAAAAATTAAAATTGTGGGGTGCAAAGTGAAAAGGGCACATCTGTTAACTTTAACGGTCAATTAAACGGAAAGTGGTTAAAGGGGTGCAAAGCGAAGCGCTTTTCGAACTTTAGGGTGCATACTGGCAAAAAAAATTGTTTGAGACCAAATCGAAAAAGCGCCTAAACATAAGGGGTGCAAAGTGTCAATCACTCAATAAATAAAAAAGATAAAAAGGGAGGGGGATGTGCAGATTAACTAACATGCTCCTAACTCTTGTCCAAATACCTCATTGCTACCCTTCCTTCACCACATACTAACTCAGCCCCCCTCCCTTCTTCACCTTGTGTTCTATCAACGATCAAACAAATCACTACACGCACACCTATATATACATGTATTTTACCATCTCATAATCATCATCATCAACATCATCACAATCACAATCTCACTGACATACACAATCAAATCACAATCACAATGAAGCAACAACATCATCACCACCACCACTCCGAAGCCGTCTCCTCCACCTCCTCCGACAATCATCCGCCGCAGCTTATTAGGGTTTCCTCTTCCTCGGCGTCGGAAAAGCCTTCTCCTTCCGTCGACGACTCGTCTCCGGCGGCGGCGCCGACCTCGCGCGACACCTTCGCGATTGCCTGCCAGGAATCGGTTACGATCGAGCGGCGCCAGGGCGGGGGCGGCGCGGTGTGTAAATGGAGTATCGCGAATTTTTCTAGGGTTAAGGCTAGGTCATTGTGGAGTAAGTATTTTGAAGTTGGGGGATATGATTGCAGGCTTTTGGTTTATCCGAAAGGCGATTCGCAGGCTTTGCCGGGGTATATTAGTCTGTATTTGCAGATTATGGATCCTAGAGGTACTTCTTCGTCGAAATGGGATTGTTTTGCTAGTTATCGTCTTACGATTGTTAATTTAAATGATGATTCCAAGTCTATTCATAGGGATTCTTGGCATAGGTTTTCCAGTAAGAAGAAGTCGCATGGTTGGTGTGATTTTACGCCTTCCGGGGCCGTTTTGGACCCTAAATCCGGGTTTTTGAATAGTAATGATTGTGTTGTTGTTACTGCTGATATACTTGTTTTGAATGAGACTGTTAGTTTTACACGGGATAATATTGATGGGCAGTCGAGTTTGAATGGGAGTTCTGTTGGGGGTCCGGTTGGCGATGTTTTGAGTGGGAAGTTTTCGTGGAAGGTTCATAATTTTAGTTTGTTTAAGGAGATGATTAAGACTCAGAAGATTATGAGCCCTGTGTTTCCGGCTGGAGAGTGTAATTTACGGATAAGTGTTTATCAGAGTACGGTGAATGGGGTTGATTATTTGTCCATGTGTTTGGAGAGTAAGGATACAGATAAGACGGTGGTTAGTGATAGGAGTTGTTGGTGTTTGTTTCGGATGTCGGTGTTGAATCAAAAGCCAGGGTTGAATCATCTACATAGGGACTCTTATGGGAGATTTGCTGGTGATAACAAAAGTGGGGATAATACAAGTTTGGGGTGGAATGATTACATGAAAATGTCAGATTTTGTTGGAAATGATTCAGGCTTTCTGGTGGATGATACAGCAAGTTTTAGTACGTCATTTCATGTGATTAAGGAGTTCAGTAACTTCTCAAAAAATGGGGCATTAAGTGGGATGAGGACTGTAGGTGGACTGCGAAAGTCTGATGGTCATATCGGAAAATTTACCTGGAAAATTGAGAATTTTACTAGACTAAAAGATCTTTTAAAGAAGAGAAAGATCACTGGGCTTTGCATCAAGAGCAGGAGATTTCAAATTGGAAATCGGGATTGCCGTCTTATTGTGTATCCTAGAGGTATTAAATGTTACTCGTGCTTCAATTTGTTTCTATTGATGCACATGCTAGTAAGAACTCAAGGCTTACAGTATCTGCGGACTAATAAAATATGTATTGATTATGTTAGTAATATGGCTAAAGAATTGAGCATGCACCTATATTTGTATAGGCAATATATGATCTGAATGTTATGGTAAGTAAGACTGTATTTGCTCATTTTTTGTGATGTTTTAAGTTTGAAATAGCTACAGTTGTTTAAGTAATTAATCAAGTACTTCAACATTGATACAAAATTATATCTTCAGCTTGTAGCAACTTAGAGGGCATAACTTGCTTTCTCCACACTAGTTCGTTCAGGATGATGTTTCCCGCAATCTAACCAAGATACAAAATGTTGTTTAGACTTTAGAAGTCATGCCATATGAAATTCAGGGAGAGATAGACTAGGATAATATAATCGTAAATATGAATCTTATATTTAATTGCTGTGAATATTATAACTTGCTTAGCATTTATCGTGGTATATGAGACTGATGATTATCAAATTCTGTTCATGGTACCAGGGCAGTCTCAGCCACCCTGTCACCTTTCTGTATTCCTTGAAGTCACAGATTCTCGAAATACTTCCAGTGATTGGAGTTGTTTTGTGAGCCATCGTCTATCGGTTGTGAACCAGAAGATGGAGGATAAGTCTGTAACAAAAGAATCTCAGAACCGATACTCTAAAGCTGCCAAGGATTGGGGTTGGCGCGAGTTTGTAACGCTCACCAGTCTATTTGATCAAGATTCCGGGTTTCTTGTCAATGATACTGTTATATTCTCTGCTGAAGTTCTAATACTGAAAGAAACATCCATAATTCATGATTTTACTGATCAGGAATCTGAGTCGACTAGTGATTGTCAAACAGATAAAGTGGAAAAAAGGACATTTACATGGAAGGTTGAGAACTTTCTATCCTTCAAGGAAATAATGGAAACCAGGAAAATTTTCAGCAAATTCTTTGAAGCTGGTGGATGTGAGCTCCGTATTGGTATGTTTTCCTTTTTCCCACATCGTCCTCTGTGCATTTTTGCCACTAATTTATCAAGAGGCTTTTCATAGGGTGAGATCTCTTTTGGTTGTGCAGGAGTTTATGAGTCCTTTGACACCATATGCATATATTTAGAGAGCGATCAGTCTGTTGCCAGTGATCCTGACAAGAACTTCTGGGTTAGATATAGAATGGCTATATTGAATCAAAAGAATCCCACCAAGACTGTGTGGAAAGAGTCTTCAATTTGTACAAAGACATGGAATAATTCTGTTCTCCAGTTTATGAAGGTTGCTGATATGTTGGAAGCAGATGTCGGATTTATTGTACGTGACTCAGTTGTCTTTGTCTGTGAAATATTGGATTGCTGCCCTTGGTTCGAATTTTCTGATCTAGAGGTTAGTATAAGTAAATACTATTACTTCTATCTTTTTGTTATGTAACCATGCCTAAACAATTCCCAAGTTATTCCATATATCATTGTGACTCTAATTTAGCAATGAAGTTGGCAATTGAATATTTCTAGTCAATTGGGACCGAAAAAAACACTTATTAATTTACGAAGCAAGGCCTGGAAAGACTAAAAAAAGAATTTGGAATGAGTACCATCGCCTTGTGCCTCCTACTCCCCGTAAAAGTCTTGAGTATAAATTTCCCTAAAGGTGGTAATTCTGGATCAAAAGATTTGTGGAGAGTTTAATCTCTTTTTGTAATACCTTCACTACTATATTTTATTGGTATGAAGCTTCGTGATGACAACAACAGAATGTGATTTATGGACAATATATGTGTTAGTTGTTTTTTTTATTTCATATTAATATTAAATGTTGATGTTGATATTGTTCATTGTTTTACTATGTGAACTTGTAGATTTAAGGTGAAGCCATCGTTATAAAAAAGTAACACTCTAAATAAAAAAATTAGTGAATATTTCCAATTGCTCCATTGAAAGAAATCTACATCCAAAAGATATGGAAGAGCAGTTACGATAAAAAGTGTGCTCCAAAATTTGGCTGGTGGAATTTTGACAAGCGTGACCACAGCATATTGGCAGTTTTGAACCTTTTTATCAATCTGTTCATCTTATAAATTTCTAGAAAATAAAACTATTACTGTTACAATATAAGTGAATTTTGGGGGTTTGGCACTTCAGGCTGAATTGAAGCAGGAAAGAATTGGTTGTGATTAGGATGGGATTTTCAGGTGTGTTTGTATCACTTGTTTGATGATACAAAAATTTTAACTAGGCTAAGGGAAATGGTGGTTACTAGAAGGGTTTTCTAAATCGTCTGTAGTACGGAAAGTTGCAACTAAAAAGTTATTATATCATTTGAACTTAATATTCAAGATTACTTCCTGTGAAATACATCAAAATTTATTCTTTGACTAACAGGATCCTGAATCTTGTGTATGAGAGGAATGATATAATGATAAAGTTAGTATAATAATTTTAAGCAATGGCTGTGATTGACTAATATAGCTAGGATTCGTTTATGTGGCAATGCATACCTGAATATGACAATTTCATACATTTTTTAGCTGAATAATATTAAGATTGTCATTTTAGTTGCACCTCCATACTTTTTGTCTGTTCTTGCAATCACGCAAGTGCCTGTGATTGCAATTGCATATATTGGATGTTATAGGATAGGGGTGAGGGAATATGAGAAACATGTCAGAAGTGTTGTACAAGATAATTACCCATTTTGACAGAGTTTTATTACAAATATATATAGAATATCATTTAAAAGAATATATATATTTAACATCATAATATTATCAGAGTTTGATTGTGTGGTAGAAACTAAAATATAAATGACCTACCAAAAATTTTGTTGAGAACTTGGTATTCGTTATTTTAGGTATTTGCTTCCGAGGATGATCAAGATGCTCTGACGACAGACCCGGATGAACTTGTTGATTCTGAGGACAGTGAGGGAATTAGTGGGGATGAAGAAGATATCTTCAGGAATCTTCTTTCTAGAGCCGGTTTTCACCTTACATATGGAGATAATCCTTCTCAGCCACAGGTCACACTGAGAGAAAAGCTTCTCATGGATGCGGGTGCCATAGCTGGGTTTTTGACTGGACTCCGCGTTTATCTTGATGATCCCGCTAAAGTAAAGCGCTTGCTTCTTCCAACTAAGCTTTCTGGTAGTAATGATGTGAAGGAGTTGACGAAAAATGATGAATCTTCTCCTAGTCTGATGAACTTGTTGATGGGAGTTAAAGTCTTGCAACAGGCAATTATTGATTTGCTTCTGGACATTATGGTTGAGTGTTGCCAACCTTCAGAAGCTAGTTCAAATGATAATTCCTCAGATGTAACTGCCAAACCTTCTCCAGATGACAGTGAAGCTACTACACTACATGACTCAGATAAGGGCACAGGAGCGGTGGAGACTGCTCATCTTCATGTGAATGACAGGTTAGATGTTGCGATGGAAGAAAACATGCACTCATCGGCCGTACAAAGCTCAGATATGTATAATATTGACACACCTGTGAAATCTGTTCCTGGACAGCCTATTTGTCCACCAGAAACGTGTGCTGCTGGTTCTGCCCATGCTTCTGGTCGCTCAAAGGTAAGATTGCTACATGGTGTATATGTAACAAGTTTGTATAAAATTTCTGTTACTGATCATGTAGATTATTTCCTCAGACAAAGTGGCCAGAACAGTCTGAGGAGCTCTTGGGATTGATTGTGAACTCATTGCGGGCACTAGATGGAGTGGTTCCGCAAGGTTGCCCTGAGCCAAGACGAAGACCACAATCTGCACAGAAGATTGCTCTTATTTTGGATAAAGCACCTAAGCATCTGCAGTCAGATCTAGTTGCTTTAGTCCCTAAACTAGTTGAGCAGTCAGAGCATCCTCTTGCTGCTTGTGCACTTCTAGATAGACTTCAAAAAGTAGATGCAGAGCCCGCACTGCGATTGCCTGTAATAAATCTTGACTACCCTTCGCTAAAATTTGTTTCAAGACTCTTGTAATGCAATATCATCTTATGATAATATGGATATATTTGTTTACAATTTTTTTTCTTAAAAAGGATTAATTTCTGAGTCGATCATTCCCAACAGGCCACCATTTAATTTTCGTGTTTCATCACTTCTTTTTTCCAAGGATGATATTATGGCAAAATCTTAACAATAAATCTTTCAGGTTTTTGGTGCTCTTAGCCAGTTGGAATGTAGCAGTGAAGTTTGGGAGCGTGTCCTGTCTCAATCCTTTGAACTTTTGGCTGATTCAAACAATGAACCCCTTGCAGTTACTGTGGATTTCATATTTAAAGCTGCATTGCATTGCCAACATCTTCCAGAAGCTGTATGTATCAACATATTTCCAAAACAATATTTAAACTGTTTTAAATATGCTGCATAATTTGTATTCCTTTTGGTTCTTTGTTGCTTTTCTTACAAGGTAGAACTTTTGTCTTCTTTGCATGTAGGTCCGTTCTGTTCGGAGAAGACTAAAAACATTAGGTGTTGAAGTCTCTCCATGTGTTCTGGATTACTTAAGTAGAACAGTAAATAGTTGTGCCGATATTGCAGAAGCTATCCTTAAGGATATTGATTGTGATGATGATTGTTCAACAATGAGCTGTGGGCTTTTCCTATTCGGAGAGAATTCCTCTGGCGATGGATTAAATGCACCAGAGGAACAAGCTTTCCGTGCTACAGCAACCTCTAATTTTTCTGATATTTATATCCTTATAGAGATGTTATCCGTTCCTTGTCTTTTAGTTGAAGCTTCTCGAAGTTTTGAGAGAGCTGTAGCTCGTGGGTCAATTATGGCCGAGTCTGTAGCTTTGGTCCTGGAAAGACGCCTTGCTCGGAGATTAAATTTGACGTCCCAATTTGTTGCTGACAATTTTCAAAATTCTGAAGTAATTGTAGAGGGAGAAGTTATCGAACAACTGAGAGCCCAACAAGACGATTTTACTTTAGTTCTTAGTCTTGCTGAGACATTGGCCCTCTCTAGGGATCCTCGTGTGAGAGCATTTGTAAAGATGCTTTATACAATTTTATTTAAGTGGTATGCTGATGAATCCTACAAGCTGAGGATTTTGAAGAAGCTGGTGGACCGGGTGACAAGTGCCACAGATAGTAGTGGTGATGTAGATTTGGATTTGGAGATCTTAGTAATTTTGGTCTCTGAGGAACAAGAAATAGTTAGGCCAGTTTTGAGCATGATGCGGGATGTTGCTGAACTTGCAAATGTTGATAGGGCAGCTCTTTGGCATCAGTTATGTACCAGTGAAGATGAAATACTTCATATCCGTGAAGAAAGGAAAGCTGAGGTATTAGGTATGGTGAAAGAGAAGGATGTATTATCGCAAAGGCTGAGTGAATATGAGGCTACAAATAACCGTCTGAAGGTAATTTCAATTTATGGTGTATTGTGAATGAGGCCAATTATTTCTGATCAGAATTTTTAATCAACAACTTTATTTATGTTAGTCTGACATGAAGGCTGAAGCTGACCGTTTTGCTCGAGAGAGGAAGGAATTCTCTGAACAGATACAAGAATTTGAAAATCAACTTGAATGGCTACGGTCAGAAAAGGATGATGAAATAGGGAAACTATCTGCAGAAAAGAAAGTTCTTCAAGACCGTCTTCATGATGCAGAAACACAGCTTTCCCAGTTGAAGTCCCGGAAACGCGATGAGTTAAAGGTACATATTTTTCGCCTACTTAAACATGGAGTTTATGCTTTTTTGGCCGCAGTTGTCTAAGACTTCAATTTTCCATCCTCTTTAAGTTGGGAGCTTTGTAATTATTTTTTGTGTTGTCACGTGTTTGTTTACTAGTACCATAGTAGGTAATGCATCTGTTTTCACATTGTTTACTGTATTTTGATGAAAATGCACATATATGTATTTTTCAGTGGGGTTGTCCGAAGGGTTTTGGAGTGTGAGCATCTATAATTGCATTGTTATGTTTTAAGAATTTCAAACGTAGTGATGGGACGTATTAATGCCTAATGATGCATAATTTTCAAACCCATACTTATCCGAAAGGAAATTTAAAGTCACATTTGTGCTCCCTGTGTCTTGTTCAGTTCATAGCATATTGTCCTTGATATGGGGCATGTTCTCTTTTTTAACAAATCAATTTACAATCCAGGGAATTCCCGGGATTCAGACTCTAGATGCTATTAATGTGCAAGTATGCTTTTATAAAGTGAAGAATGTGAAAGCTGCAACTTATTTAGAACCTCATCTTATGTCGTGTGTAATATGGAACAGATGATGCAATCTACTGCATGAAGGAAAAGCAGATTACTAATTCCTGTGTTTTCCTCTCTGGACCCTAAATTTCTATTGGCTTGAATTAACTCGGGCTTAAGTTATTGAAGCATCATCTTTTTAAGATGCATATCATGAATTTTGGTTGTTTGCTTCATGAACAATCTCCTTTATGTGCGTGCGTGGTTCTAAGTGTTGGCGTGATATTCTTCTTGTGGACATGGAAATGTCTTCATACTTTAATTTGTCAAATGCTATGTGTAATGGCTCCCTTGGCGCATGCCTAAAACAAAGAAGAAATAATGTTATATACTCACTCCAACATCCCAAGCTATTGTCAGTGCCTATATATAAGAACAGTGACTTTGTTATTAACATTAATGGTGCTTTGCTGAGGTAAACACGATATGCTTTATATTCCTTTTTTACATGTGCTGAGATGATTACACGGGACACAAAAGTTGCTTTGTTTTGGGAAGAACTGTTATGTGATAACTTTTTTCTTTTTTCTTACTTAAGCTCTTAGAGTCTTAGTTTATAGTTAACTATATATCGACACATGTGTTTTTGTATATATATAGTTTTAACACCAATGCCTATGCTTAATAAGGCAACTGCTTGTCCTTTTAACTCCTGAGTAACTAACAAAAGACCTATCACCTTGCGTTTTTCTTTCAATAATGCGGGTGGTTCTTGAGTTCCTATATGGAAACTGCAGCACATCGTTCCTTTTTAGGATTTAAAAGTTGATTTTATTCTAAATTTCTAGTCCTGGCTAATAGCACTTTTTCCCTCTGTGAGATACTAGAGGTGCCTATGAGTTGTAGATGTTTCTTTCATTCTACAAAAACAAGCATATAGTCTGTCATAGCAGTCAACATGGTAAGCCCTATATTATATGATACTCTCTACTTGGAATCATTTAAAGGTTAATGTTTTGCCACCATGATCCATGTTTTTTACTACAAGTTTGGATCAATTAAAAATAATCCAATATCTATAGGACCAAGAGAAGAAGTGACATATGCATCCCATGTAAGTACCATAATTTATTATAGCAATATAACAGCAATCACAGGTTCACAACAAAGTTAATGCATATTTAATCATGACACAAGTATATCTGTACAGATATGTTGATCTGTTCTTTTGCGGTTTTGATTATTCCTTGAAGTCCTGATGCAGTTATTCTATAGATGTAAGAGTGGCTTGTTTTTGACGATTTTTTAATTATTAAATGTTTCAGAGAGTAACAAAGGAGAAAAACGTCCTGGCAGAAAGGCTGAGAAGTACTGAAGCAGCTCGGAAACGATTTGACGATGAGCTGAAACGTTATGCCACAGAGAATGTAACTCGAGAAGAACTTCGAAAGTCACTGGAGGATGAAGTTCGACGGCTGACACAAACAGTTGGGCAGACTGAAGGGGAAAAGCGTGAGAAAGAAGCACAAGTCGCTCGATGTGAAACATATATTGATGGGATGGAATCTAAATTGCAGGCTTGCCAGGTAATAAGTTATAATTAATTTAATTAAATTTAACTCTTTTTCGTACAAACCCGAAACCCGATAAAAAATATTATTTATGTGTGCTATATGTTAAATGTAAAGTATATATATTGAAAATTGTATGAATTATTACGCAGGTATATTAACATTTTACTTAATTTTATATGCGCAATACATAATTTACATTCATTTCGTCAATATTTTATTTTTCTTAATTATTGTGTATTAAATAATCAAATATAATAAAAATATAAATGATAAGTTGAACGATTGTATACAATTAAATCAACATATTTCACATGTTTATTGTACTAAATGTAACCTGTGAAGCCCTTTTTATATTCCTAAAATTTTAAAAAAATCAATCATCACATTTTTTGTAGATATATAATTTTTATATAATTTTATTTTTGTAAGTATTCGAATTAAACCTGAATCCGAACCGAAATCCGAAAAAACCGGACGGATCAGATTTGGTTCTTCATTTTAGATATCCGGACCCGGACCCGAACCGAAATATAATGAATCGGGTCTGGATCTCAAGAAACCCGACCCGATCCGACCCGTTGCCATCCCGACTCCCTCTCGACTGCCATGACCATAACATACTATGATATGATAAGACAAGATCCTAAAATATTTTTTTTAGTTCCAAAGTCTATTGATCTTGCAAAATTTAGCATTATAGTTTTGATTAGTTGATTCTCCCACTGGTATGGTGAAGTCAGATATATATTATATTTCTTACTCGTCTACCTCATTTATTTAATTGTTCCAACCATATATTCAATAAACTCTTAATTGTTTTAACCATATATTCAATATACTTAGTTGATTCTCTTAATGTATTTTTTGTTTATATACTCTGAATGAGTACTCTTAATCCCGCACGCGTAGCGCGGGTAAAAAGTGGGTAAAGTGACATATTTATTTAGTTGTTGAAAATTTTGCAATATTGATATACAATCATATTACTGACTTGGAGATTTCAGGATTCAACTTTTATAAAAATGCTTTAGGTATTAGGTTCGCCCTCTAAACTACTTAGTTTCAGTTATAAATTTTGTTATTATATTCATTGGCACAGAGACTGTCATTAAATTTCACGCATTAATTAAGAGAAAACAACAAATCTTCACTTACTGAAACATAATTCTAAAATAACAAAGCATCCTAAACCTTTATACATAGAAACAAAGTCTCAGATTCAGCACAATAAGAAAGATATTTTACTCTGCATGTAGCCTGCCTTTCGTGTAAAGAAGTATGTTTGATTATTTCAAAAGCAAGAACAAAGTAGGTTTCAATGAATTCGGAGGGCATGTTACTGAATATATTATATATTGTCTTTTCCTAGTCACAATTATGTGCATTACTAACTTATACAGGAGTAATTCATACTTTTAATACAGGCAGACGTTAGTTCAAAAGTTGTATATGTAAATTTAGCTTGTTAAATTCCTATTGGCAACTAAACTATGTGCTTATGAACAATTCCTCTCTATTGGATGTGAAATTATGTGGTTTAGTATGATTCCATTCCTTTGGTTGTGAAGTTATTTTGCTTGTATGGGTCAATGTTACTCCAACTCTTCTATTTAGGTTGCCATACCCGTGTTCCTATTGGCAACTAAAATATGTGCTTATGAACGATTCCTCTTTATTGGATGTGAAATTATGTGGTTTAGTATGATTCCATTCCTTTGGTTGTGAAGTTATTTTGCTTGTATGGGTCAATGTTACTCCAACTCTTCTATTTAGGTTGCCATACCCGTGTCGGACACTCGGACACGTCATTTCATGCGGATCCTTTGACTAAATGTGGATACTTTGACCAATTTAAAAATCAAATACGAGCCAAACTTACAATTCAAAAGAACTTTGTGAGAAAAAAGAAAGAAGCAAGAATGGGATTAAAGTACAGAAGACGCCTAATTTGCAGAATCCTAGACAAAATCATGTCTAATTTGAGTTTTATTGTTACTTTTTGTTAAGATGTCTAACTTGCTATACTTCTTTATTAGTATACTACAATTTGTCTTTCGTACCCCTGTCCAAAAGTAGGACAGTGTCCCCGTGTCCCAATTTTCAAAGTTCCTAAGTCCGACACTCGGATATGTGTCGCGTCCGACACTCCGTACCCGAGTCCGAGTAACATAGGTATGGGTAATACAGTAGATCTACTTTATATAGAGTTGTTTGTGGATCTTTACATTTCACTTTGGTCGAATCCTCCACTTCGATGCGGCCAACCTGAATTCCTGGATCCGGATCTGTACTTTCTAGGAAGCCAGAACTTTTGGTCATAAGAATTTAATATATATGGGATTTTGGTTCTTCAAAGAAAGTTTTACTGGTTTGCCTTTGTCGATCTAGCATTATAAAGATGTGCTTAAAGTTGTTACTTTTTCTTATAGCTGGTTTACGGGCACCGTGTACTATAAGTAATTAATATGACCGTCTGACCATCTTTGCAGCAATATATCCACACCCTCGAGTCTTCACTTCAGGAGGAGATGTCAAGACATGCCCCTCTATATGGTGCAGGTCTGGAAGCTCTATCAATGAAGGAGTTGGACACGATCTCTCGTATTCATGAAGAAGGACTTAGACAGATACGTGTCCTCCAACAGCGCAATGGTAGTCCAGCTGGCAGTCCACTTGTAAGCCCTCACACTCTCCAGCACTCCCATGGGCTGTACGCTTCTGCTCTGTCTCCCATGACTGGACTAACCCCCTCTCACATCTCAAACGGTGCTGGTATCCACAGCAATGGGCATGTAAATGGTGCTAGAATTCATGGCAATGGGCACGTAAACGGTGCTGTTGGGCCTTGGTTCAAAAATTCTTGAGCCTTTGAAGCCTCAGAGTGAAATATGTTGGCATTTTTGGCTAGTAGTTTTGTTAGAGAACGCCGAGGAAAGAAATAATAGGAAGAAAACGCACAACCTGTAACAGTTTAATGCACTACTTACGCTGACCCCCCCATATATCATCAATGAAAGGTATTTAGGAAAGTTTTGCTTACCTATTTTTTTATTTAATTATCTTTGCCAATACTCTTTTTTTTTTGAAACCAGCCAATACTCTCTTTTAATCTTCTTCTTTGGTTATTCAATTAGTTTAATTTATAATAAAAATAATTAGCAAGAGGTGTAAAAGTTTGCAACGTTAGGTTTATTTGATACTAAAATAGTAGAGTTAAATCAGGAAAGTTGATTTTGACCTTTTTCTGGTTAAATTAAATAGGATTCCGAGTTCCTAACCCAAACAGATATAGTTGATGATGGGAATTATGCACCCTGAAGAGGCGGTATAGCATCCCAAATCCCGCCGTCAACAAGACTGTCTCTACCACTGGCAATAAGAACTGTCCTGTTCTCTGACCTAATTTAGTGGACTCCATTATTGCAATATACTATCCATGATTCCATGCTCATTAAGAATGGACATGAATACTGCATTTTATTGTTAATGCATGCGGTTCATTATGTTTGTTGAAGCAATGGTTTGTTACGGGGTTCGTAATGTTTGTTGCATCTATTGTTTGTCGTAACGTCAGTCCTTTAACTTGATGCGCACTGCTCACTGCATGTCTTCAATACATACTGCATCTGCATAGGCGACTTTAAAAAAAAAAAAAAAGGAATGTGTTAAAAAAAGAGAAAGGAAACAAGAGGGTTGCAGGGGAGAAGAGGTATTCCTTCAACTCAAGGGAGACTAAGCTACCCAGAACAAAAATACTGGAGAAAATAAACTATTCACTAGAAAGCAAAGGGGGGGAGAAAACTAAATAAATACATAAGTTAGTTTGCCGTCCATGCAGTGAGGGAGGGTTGTCGAAGACATTCTCTGGAGTACCAATCAGAAGACAGAAGCCTGACATCTAAGGAAATGCTTAACTTCTTTGGCAATGCTATAAGGAGAAGAGTATGTTTCTTGAAAAAACCTATTGTTCCTTTCTCTCCAAATGAGGTAGCAAGTAATTGGATAGCAGAGAACTCTAATGCTTGCTTGAATATTATCAAGAGTGAAATCTTCAAGGTAATTTGCCCAAGGGCACCAGTCAGGAGGGGTGGGGAGCCAATATCAGAATTACTAATTTTGAAGACATTGAGTAAAAACACATTCCAGGAAAAGGTGCTTATTGAACTCTATGCCATTAATATAGAAGTAGCATGAATCACAGTCAGTGGAGCCTATAGTCAAGCAATTTGTCCAAGGTGGTTACTCTGTCGTGCATTAGCAGCCAATAATGGAAAGAATAGCGGGGAACAACAATTCGATTGCATACTGCAATTTGTCAAGGTGGTTACTCTGTCGTGCATTATCGCCACAACAATTGTTATTAAATATTTCCGGCATAATTTTGATGTCGAGGGTGTCGGGAATGAGATGATTGATTTCGGTAGGGAAGGAGGATTAATTGCTGAAACTCATGACTTGGGACATCGAGTTTTGGAACGTCAAAAGCTAACCCGGAGTAACAGGTGTATGCGAATTTTTTTTTATTATGACATTCCGATTCGACTCATGGTGTACTAACAAATAGCACCCAGGGGCAACAACGTAGGAGATAACCCAGGTGATTGGGGTTATACCAGTTAGTCGCAACGGTAATTGTTATTAAATATCTACTACATAATTTTGGTGGGGCTGAAAATGAGAGGATTTACGTCGTTGGGGAAGGAGGCTTTATTACTGAATCTCATATGCATAGAGTTTTGGAAAATCAAAGAAGAATTGGGGTTAGCATGAGTATGCGTACTACTATTTTTGTAATATGTTCGATCTGGCTCACGATATACTCGGAAAGAGCACCAGGCAATAAAATTTTATATTTTCAGGGGGTTATATACTATACATAACGAGACTACTTGTGGAAGTCAAAGAGATAAAAGTAAACTCTTGAGGGAGTAGTAGTTAAAAAATTTGAATCAACTTTACTCTTTAGTTCCGGCACCCCTGTCCTACACTGTACCTCACTTTCATTTGCCATTGTACCTCACTGTTCGATCCGCCTAAATGGACAATGACAGATTACTTTTGCAGCGATATGCTCAAATATTTACAGAAAAAGGTGATGATTATGAAACGGCATACGAGCGCTGAAGAGATGAGATTCCAGAAGCTCAGAATGACGTCATTCAGAGGAGTTCAAATATTGGTCGTGTTCCTCCTATTGTCGTGGGCGAGGAGTTTCGCTACCGTTATCAACTCATGCTTGCGTGGCTGCATAATCACAATATGCGGGGACTATGTTATACCTTGCTAAATCAAATCGCCACAGTAATTGTTATTAAAAATTCTCGGCAAAATTTTGATGTCGAGGGTGTCGGGAATGAGATGATTGATGTCGGTAGGGAAGGAAGATTAATTGCTGAAGCTCATGACTTGGGGCATCGAGTTTTGGAACGTCAAAGGCTAATCCCGGGTAACAGGTGTATGCGAAATTCATTTTATTATGATATTCCAATTCAACTCATGGTGTACTCACAAATAACATCCGGGGGCAACAACGTAGGAGATAATCTAGATGATATGGGTTATACCTGTTAATCGCAACGGTAATTGTTATTAAATATCCACTACATAATTTTGGCGGGGCTGAGAATGAGAGGATTTACCTCGGTGGGATTTATTGTTGTATCTCATATGCTGAGAGTTTTGGAGAATCAAATAAGAAGTTTGGTTAACAAGAGTATGCGTAATACTGTATTTGTACGAAGTTCTATTTGGCTCACAGTGTACTCGGAAATAGCACCAGGCAAATAAACTTTATATTTTACGTGGGTTATATACTGTACATGACGAGACTACTAGTGGAAGTCAAAGAGATAAAATTAAATTTTCGAGGGAGTTGTAGTTAGAAAATTTGAATCAACTTTACTCTTTAGTTCCGGCACCCCTGTCCAACAGTCTTTACAACATTCTTTGACTTTCTGAATGTCTTCGAGCGTACAAATTTCGTCCTAATCCTTTACGAGAATCAAACCCTTATTTCTATATGTTATTGGACTTCAAATTCAACATATAATATATATAAACGAATGGCAGGAGATTCTCTATAACATGGGATCACCAAATCAATCAAACAAGATTGCTTGCAAAAATTCCTAATTAATTAAAATCATATAATTTCAAACCTTTGAAAATCAATAACTACTTATCTGTTGAATCAACATATGTACTGATGCATAAACATGATTCTACTCGTCGAGAGCTTCGATTTGACCATTACTTCATAAGGAGTCTTATCCAAATCTTTGTTAATCAGGGTACGATTTTGAGTGTAGCAAGCAGTACTTACAGCTTCAGCCCAGAAATAGATTGGAAGTCTTGATTGACTAATCATTGTCCTTGCTGCTTCAATCAAGGTTCTGTTCTTCCTTTCTACGACACCATTTTGTTGTGGAGTCCTTGGAGCTGAATACTGACGAGAGATGCCCTTATCAGTACAGAAGTCATTAAGAACAGCATTACGAAATTCTGTTCCATTATCTGATCTGATTGCCCTTACTGGCAGATCTGCTTCCTTTTCAATCTTCTTGATATGATCAATGATGACGAGTGCTGCTTCATCCTTTGAATGTAAGAATAATACCCATGTGTATTTTGAGTAGTCATCGACGATCACAAGAGCATATCTTTTCCTTGATATAGAAGGAATGTTGACTGGTCCAAACAGATCCATATGAATCAGTTGAAGGGGTGAACCAATATCAGTCATGCCTTTGCTCCTGTGTGATGCTTTCTTTGACTTCCCTTTTTCACATGCATCACAGAGTCCTTCTTGACAGAATTCTTTCTGTGGCAGTCCTCTCACAAGTTCTCTTTTGACTAAAGAGTTCATAGTCTTAAAGTTCAAATGTGAGAGCTTCCGATGCCATAACCAACTATCATCAGCAGAGGCCTTGGTGTAGAAACACTTGACCTCCCCCTTACTTGCTGAGTCTATGTCGGCTATAAACAAACTTGATTTTCTTACACCACGAAGTGTAAGATCCTTGTTCTTCCGGTTCTGGATTAAGCAAACTTCCTTCTGAAAGATTACGTCGTATCCTTTGTCACAGAACTGACTGATACTCAGTAAGTTGTGCTTGAGTCCTTCCACCAGAGAGATATCTTCAATGATGACATTTCCAACTTTCAGCTTACCATATCCCGTTGTAAAACCTTTGCTGTCATCTCCAAAGATTACAATTGGGCCGGTTCTCATCACCACATCTGTGAGCAGGGACTTTTCTCCAGTCATGTGTCTTGAACAACCTCTATCAAGAACCCACACAACTTTACTTTTCCTTCCTGTGCCCTGAATTCACAAATGGATTAAACTTTCTTTGGTACCCAGACGTTCTTGGGTCCAGGTGATTTAGTAGAAACAGGATTATCAACAGAAACTGGTTTAACATGTGCTTGTTCAGGGGTGACTGGACTCTTCTCCTTTTTAGTCTTAGCAGAAGTGCTTTTAGACTTGGAGTTGGGAGTTTCCTTCTTCTTAGAAGGACTAGCAGTCTTTGCCACAGGGGCAACAGAAGGTGCAGGCATATTCATATTCATGGTAGATGGTGCAGAAAAAGATGCATTCAACATGGTAAAGCATGCAGACATCATATTCATAGCACATAGCATGCAACCTACTCTACCACATGGCAAATGAACAGCATTCATGTTAACAGTATTAGGCATGCTAGAAACAGAATTATCTACTTTAATCACTTTACATGCATGAGTAAGATGATTAGTAGAATTGCAATTATTACAAACCTTTCTAGCATTAGAATTCCTAGAATTGGTGTTCTTAGGATCTAACTTGCCATTCCTGTTGTTCTTCTTTTTGTTGGAACTAGTACTTCCTAATCCAGTTTTATCTGAGTCATCTCTGACATGGGAATTAGAAGGTACTTCTTGTGATTCCTGTTTTACTTGAGGCTTAACAACTTCCTCATTTTTCAACTCTTCCTTGATGACAAGGTCTTCTTCTATCAGAGGTTCTGTTTGTGCCATTCTAAAGATAGGGGTCTTGGTGTTCTTCAGAATTTTAGGTATATTTGTTCCTTCAGGAGCATTCTCAGTTCCTGCTGAAACAAATATGCCTTCATTCTCTTTTCTCTTCTTTCTTTTGGCTCTTTCCAAAGAACTATAGTCAAGGCCAATAGCAACCTTCTTATCAACCCTTTGACTATCCAAGATCTCTTTCTGTAGAAAGGCAGAATTCTGATAGGCCCTAAGCTTAGTTTCTAGGTCAGCAATCTGAGACCTAAGGGACTCCTCAATTTCTGCACTACACTTCTCCTTATTCTCTAGATATTCAATTCTATCTTTAAGGTTAGTGTTTATGAGTTTCTCTAAAGCTAATTCATCTACTCTTTCTTCAAGTTTAGCTATCTTTAGAGAAAGACTACTGTTATCTGATTCTGAAGCTAATAAACTAGTGTGCAAGTTATACATCTCTTGACCTAGTTCATTTATAGTCTTTTTATAATCAGCAGTAGTCATGTCATCAACAGAAATTTCAGGAGATACCTGAGATGGAGATTCCTCGACAGTGTCAGCCATTAATGCAAAAGCATAATTGCTCTGGACAGGTTCATCATCAGAATCTGTGTCATCCCAGCTTTTTCCCTCAGCAATGTAAGCCCTTCCTTTGTGCTTGGCCACCATTGCTTCCAACTTAGCTTTTAGCTTCTCATTTTCTTTTTTCAGATCCTCATAAGAATTCTTCTTATCATATGAGTTGCTTCTGACAGGAGCTGCTTTGGGTTTCCTGCACTCTGTAGCAAAGTGCCCTAAGTCATTGCAGTTGTAGCATCTGACCTTGCTCTTGTCATACATGTTTGGTTTGAAACTGCCAGTACTCTTTGACCCTGAGCCTGAGTATCCTCCTTTACCCTGAAACTTGTTCCCTGAAGCTTTCTTGTACCGGGGGTTCTTTCTGAACTTGATATGCTTAAACCTTGCAGCCATATAAGCCATTGACTTATCTTCCAGCTGCTCCAGCTCTTCTTGAGTGTAGAACTCATCCTCCGGTTCTTCAGAAACTTCATCAACTTCAGCTTCTACAATCTCAGTAATGGTAGAAGGATAGTCAGCTTTGATGGATGAACAATCACTCTGAGCAACAGTGTGATCATTGATACCATATTCAACTAATTGTTGATAACCAAAGTATGGTTGATCAGCAATCAGTGCAGTGGTCTTCTGTAAGGCCATACTCTTGGATTCTGTTGATCCACCACCATATATAATCTTTCTCTGTTCAAGTTCCATCTCAAACGTCTTCAGTTTTCCAAATAGCTTTTCCAAAGTCATAGTCCTGAAGTCGCTTCTTTCCCGGATGGTTTCTGTCTTAACAACTAGATGGGGTGGCATCACAAATGAGAACTTTCTGTTTATCTCTTTCTGTGGATAAGTCTTTCCATGCAGGGTGAGTTCATTCAGTAACAACATGAACCTCTCGTAGATTTGAGAAATGTTCTCTCCAGGTATTGCCTGAAATGCTTCATATCTGGCAATTAGCATATCGTATCTGTTTTCCCTGACTTCTTCAGATCCCTCCATTAATGCCTCAATAGTGTCCCACATCTGCTTTGAAGTTTTCAGACTTAGTATCAGATGTGTCATTGTCTTGGTCATTGATTCAACAATTATGAGTTGCAGATTATGATCCTGTGCAACATATTCCTTATCAGTGTCAGTGTATTCACTTTTCTCTTTGGGAACAGACTTCTGTGGGATACGAACACCATTTTCAACAGATTCAGGAATAATCTTCATAGGCACAAATGGACCATTTTCCAGAATCCCAATGAACATGGGATTAGCAACTCTGATGTACAGCAACATCTTCATCTTCCAGTTGTTGTAGTCATCCTTGTCAAATGGAGGTACTTTGATTCCTAACTTGTGTGTCGACATTGTTATCAGATAAAATTACGATTGTACGGACAGCTAGCTTTTCAGATTGTGTTAGGAATCAATAATTTTGATGATAACATAAACATTTTTGTAACATGTCTTACTTAGAATCTTTATCAAATTTCAGTTGTAATTGTTACATTTCTTGTCTTTGGGAATTATCAACGGATGGGTAGAATAGGATGGCTAATTGTAAATATCCAATGCCATGTAATTTTATCTAAGTGAAGGATATTCAACTGATGAGATGTAACTGTTCAACTGATAAAGACTGGATGATGTTTCAACTGATGAAAATCAAGCATTCAACTGAAGACAAAGTGTTCAACGGATAATGCTAAGGAATTCAACTGATAAGACTGGAACAGTATTCAACGGATGGAGTTTGTAATTCATTCAACTGATGAGCCAGGCACTCAACTGATAAAGTCAATAGCAGTTGAAAGCAAACAGAACCTTCAACTGATGAAGCAAAGAGCAGTTGAAAGTGACCAGAGCTTAAGTCTGACAAATCACATGGATCGAATTACACTAAAATAGACATGGAAGCCTAATTAGGAAAATAAAGAAGAAGCAGAAACATACTTATCTCATGCAGTGCAATCTGGATCAAATCAAGATGATGGTCAAAGATGAAGACATCTCAGAAAGCAAGCATAAGACAAAGTTGTGCAGCATTGTTTTTAGATTAGAGTGCATTTTGTAATCTAGCTAAAAGCTTTGTAAAACTTGGGGTATATAACCAAGTTAGTAGCATCAGTTGAACTTGTTCAAATTACTTGAGAGAAAAATCTGAGAGTTAGAACTTGTTGAGTGATGAACCAGCAGCTGTGCGAATTGTAAAACAATCCACAGATTCTTCTATATAAAATCTCACGGGTGGATCATTCAATCCACCCGTATTTTTAATACTTGGTGTTTTTCTGTTTATTGTGTTCTTAGTGTATTATTCTTGAATCTTTTAAATTTGTAAAAGATTGTATTCAACCCCCCCCCCTTCTACAATCTTTCTCATAGTTGGTGTAAAATAACAATTGGTATCAGAGCCAGGTTCCCAACAAACAGGGAAAAAGATCAACACTGCTAGAGAAAGATGGGAAAGAAGGATGCTGGAGTGAAGATTCCTGTTCTTGACAAAGACAACTATTTTCACTGGAAAGTGAGAATGCATCTGCATCTGTTGTCCATTGATGAAAGCTATGTGAACTGTATTGAAAAAGGACCTCATGTCCCCATGAAGGTCTGCACAAGTATGGGAGCTGATGGTGAAGATATGGTAGGTAAGATGATTCCAAAGCCTATCCATGAATATTCTCAAGAAGATACTGAAGAAGTGCACAAGGACAAGAAAACCATGAATCTTTTGTTCAATGGTTTGGATCAAGAAATGATTGATAGTGTTATTAGCTGCACAAGTGCCAAAGAAGTTTGGGACACCATCAGGACCATCTGTGAAGGGAATGAGCAAGTTAGAGAAAACAAGATGCAGCTTCTGATTCAACAATATGAGTCATTCCATTTCAAGGTTGGTGAAAGTTTAAGTGATACATTTAACAGATTTCAAAAACTGTTAAATGGCCTAAAGCTCTTTGGAAGAATATATCAAGTTAAGGATTCAAACTTGAAATTCTTAAGGGCTCTTCCCAAAGAATGGAAGCCCATGACAGTCTCTCTCAGAAATACACAAGAGTTTAAAGACTATACTCTAGAGAGACTGTATGGAACCTTAAAGACTTATGAGCTTGAAATGGAACAAGATGAAGAAATTGAGAAAAGCCAAAAGAAAGGGCATTCATCTGTGGCTCTAGTTGCATCTCTGGAGGATACTGTCAAGGACAAGGGAAAGTCTCAAGTTGAAGAAACTGAGAAGTTGGTCAAAGAGGAGAGCTCAGAGTCAAGCAAAGGAAGAAGAAAGGAGAAAGAAGTAGCTGATTCTGGTGAAGAAAGTGATGGAATTGATGAACATCTAGCCTTCCTGTCAAGAAGATTCTCCAAACTGAAATTCAAAAAGAATTTTAATTCTGCAAAATCTTTTAAAGGCAATCCCAAGTCTGATAGAAGCATGGTAGACAGATCAAAATTCAAGTGCTTCAACTGTGGGAATGCAGGTCACTTTGCAAATGAGTGCAGAAAGCCTAAAGTTGAGAAGAAGTCAAGTGAAAACATTGACTACAAAAAGAAATATTATGAACTTCTCAAACAAAAAGAAAGGGCATTCATCACAAAGGATGATTGGGCAGCTGGAGATGATTCTGATGAAGAGGAAGAGTTTGTCAATCTAGCTCTAATGGCCAACTCCACAGATCAAGAAGAAAACACTGGAAGCAGTAGTCAGGTATTCACTACAAACCTAGTTGAGTTAACTAAAGATGAATGCAATGCTACCATTAATGAAATGTCTACAGAATTGTATCATTTGCATGTTTCTTTAAAATCTCTCACTAAGGAAAATAGTAGAATTAAGGAAGCTAACACCTTCCTTAGTGATAGAAATAGTGCTTTAGAAGCTCAATTTATTGAGTTTGAGAAGCTGAAAATTGAGTGTCAGACAGCCAAGGATGATCTCTTGGTTGTTCTGAAAAGAGAAGAGATCATAAGAAAGCAGCTTGATAAGGAACAAGAGATTATTGCCAAATGGAAATCTGGTAGGGATGTTTCCACCAATATCATCAACATGCAAGGTAGAGAGACCTTTGTAGAAAATGAGTGGAAGAGGAATAAGAAAGTGCTTAAGATATCTGAGAACAGTTCAGGTGATGAGAATACTGATGATGATCATCAGTTGAAGAACAAAGTCTCAACTGATGAGAGTCATCAGTTGAACAAAAACTCATCAGTTGACAAGAATGTTCTCAAGAAGCTTAACAAGAAATATGGTCCTGTTAAAAAGAATTTTGTTAAAGGTGAGAATAGTTCTTCTGAGACCAGTGATAGTGTTAATAACACTCTTCATTCTAGTAACAAGAACAAGAAGAATTTGGACACTAATGAGCATAAATCTGAGGAGACTAAAAAGAAGAAAGGAAATAGAAATGGCAAAATAGGAGTTAACAAGCACACCAATTACACTCCCAATGCTAGTGCTCTTAGGAAAACCTGCAGCAAGTGTGGTAGTGTAAATCATTTATCTGCTAATTGTAAAACTGTGGTTGCTCCCAATTTATCCTTGCCTATTCCTATGACATCTGTTCCTCACATGAATTTATCTGCTATGAATATGATGCCTGGTCTATTGCCTCACAATCCTTATTCTCAGCCTAACATGCCATATATGTTCAATCCTTATTTTAATGCCTTTAACATGCCTCAATTTCACTCAAACTTGCATGGAATGAACAATTTATGCATGTCTCAAAGGCCTGTGTTTGAAAACAGAGTTGATGTTCCAATTTCTCAACCAAAACCAAAGATTGAACCAATTCAATCCAAGGAAAAGGTTGAGAAAGTGGAAAAGGCTGCTAAGACTAACAAATCTGGACCCAAAGCAATTTGGGTACCAAAATCAACTTGATCTATTTGTAAAATGTGTGCAGGGAAACCACAAGAAGAATTTGTGGTACTTGGATAGTGGATGCTCCAGGCACATGACTGGTGATTCCTCCCTGCTCACAAAGTTTGTGGAGAAAGCTGGCCCTAGCATTACTTTTGGAGATGACAGCAAAGGATATACTATGGGATATGGCTTGATTGCAAAAGAGAATGTCATCATTGATGAAGTTGCATTGGTGTCTGGTCTTAAGCACAACTTGCTTAGCATCAGTCAGCTCTGTGACAAAGGTTACAAAGTTAATTTCACTCCTGCAGCCTGTGTTGTCACCAAAGGAGATGACAACAATGTGGTTCTGATTGGACAAAGGAAAGGAAATGTGTATGTAGCTGACTTTAATTCTGTCAAGTCTGAATCTATCACTTGCCTTCTCAGCAAAGCAAGCTCAGATGACAGTTGGCTATGGCATAAGAGATTGTCACATCTAAATTTCAAAACCTTGAATGAGTTAGTAAAGAAGGACTTGGTAAGAGGTCTACCTAAGCTGGAATTCTTCAAAGATGGACTTTGTGGAGCTTGTCAGCTAGGAAAGCAAAAGAGAAGCTCTTTCAAAAGCAAAACTCTTTCATCAATTGTGAAGCCCCTTCAGCTCTTGCATATGGATTTGTTTGGACCAGTCAACATAATGTCCATCTCAAAGAAGAAATATTGCTTAGTGATTGTTGATGATTTTTCTAAATTCACTTGGACTTTCTTCCTGCATTCTAAGGATGAAGCTGGGAAAATCATCATCAATCATATCAAAGCATTAAACAACAATCCAGATGTCAAAGTTGGAAGGATAAGAAGTGACAATGGAACAGAATTCAAGAACTCTGTGATGAAAGAATTTTGTGAAGAAGAGGGAATTACTCATGAGTTCTCTGCACCAAGAACTCCACAACAAAATGGTGTTGTTGAAAGGAAGAATAGAACTCTTATTGAGGCTGCAAGAACCATGATTAATGAAGCTCAACTTCCAACCTATTTTTGGGCTGAAGCTGTGAACACTGCTTGCTTCACTCAAAACATTTCTCTAATTACCAAACCTCATAATCTAACTCCCTTTCAACTCTTCAAAGGAAAGAAGCCAACAATTAGCTTTCTTCATGTATTTGGATGCAAGTGTTATGTTCTAAGAAATCAAGGTGAAAATCTTGGAAAATTTGAGGCCAAGGCAGATGAAGCTATTTTTGTTGGATACTCTGATGGAAAATCATTTAGAGTATATAATCTGAGAACTAACATTGTTATGGAATCAATCCATGTGGTTTTTGATGATAAGAAGATTCAAGGATTCTCAGATGAAGGATTTCATGATAATCTCAGATTTGAGAATGAAGGTGAAAGTGATCTGTATGACAGTGATGATGATGATGACATTATTCAAAATGTTGGAATTAATCCTGGAATTAATATTCAAACTGATGACTCTCTGGTGCAAGAAACAACTGCAATTGAAAATTCAACTGAAGCATCAGTTGAAACTACATTGGAGGGATCAGTTGAAACACCTCAAGGATCATCAGTTGAAAGAATGTCTCAAAGTTTCAATCAGTCTAGAAATAATGAGATGTCAAATTTAGGGGGAGCTTTCCAACATGGAAACCTGAACTTCAACAATGAAGCCACATCATCAAGACAATCACTTCCCCCACAAAGAAAGTGGACAAGGGATCACCCCTTTGAGCTGATTATTGGAGATGCAAATGCATCTGTACAAACAAGAAGAGCAACTCAAGATGAGTGTTTGTACAGTGCATTCCTTTCACAGGATGAACCTAAAGTCATAGAAGATGCTCTCAAAGATGCTGATTGGGTTCTTGCTATGCAAGAAGAATTAAATCAATTTGAGAGAAACAATGTATGGAAGCTGGTACCCAAACCTAAAAACAGAACTATTGTAGGAACAAGGTGGGTATTCAGAAACAAGGTGGATGAGAATGGAGTTGTCACCAGGAACAAGGCAAGGCTTGTTGCTAAAGGGTACTCTCAATCTGAAGGAATTGATTTTGATGAGACCTTTGCACCAGTTGCAAGACTGGAAGCAATAAGAATCTTCCTGGCCTATGCTGCTCATGCAAATTTTAAAGTTTATCAAATGGATGTCAAGAGTGCTTTTCTAAATGGTGAACTGGAAGAGGAGGTATATGTCAGTCAGCCCCCTGGTTTTGAAGATCCAGAATTTCCAGAGTATGTTTACTTTTTATTGAAAGCACTCTATGGACTAAAGCAAGCACCAAGGGCATGGTATGACACTCTGTCTCAATTCTTGTTAGATAATCATTTTTCTAGAGGAACTGTGGATAAAACACTATTTTACAGGAATGTAAATGGTGCCTTTATTCTGGTTCAAATTTATGTAGATGATATAATTTTTGGTTCTACAGATGAGAAACTTTGCAAAAAGTTTGCTAATCTAATGAAAAGTCAGTATGAAATGAGCATGATGGGAGAGCTCACCTACTTTCTTGGTTTACAAGTTAAACAAGTAAAGGAAGGTATATTCATAAATCAAACTAAGTACATTTATGATCTACTTAAAAAGTTTGATTTATTGGATTGCAAAGAAGCTAAGACACCCATGCCAACAGCCACTAAATTAGAATTAAGTCCCAATGAGAAATCTGTGGACATCTCTAATTATAGAGGCATGGTTGGTTCTCTTCTATATTTGACAGCTAGTAGACCAGATATTATGTTTTCTACATGTCTCTGTGCTAGATTTCAATCTAATCCTAAAGAATCACATCTTATTGCTATAAAAAGAATATTCAGATATCTTAAGGGAACACCAAATCTTGGTATTTGGTACCCTAAAGACTCTGGATTTGATCTAATTGGATATTCAGATGCTGATTTTGCAGGATGCAAAATTGATAGAAAAAGTACAACTGGCACTTGTCAATTTCTTGGTGACAGATTGATTTCTTGGTTTAGCAAAAAGCAAAACTCTGTATCAACCTCTACAGCTGAGGCTGAGTACATTGCAGCTGGAAGCTGTTGTGCACAATTATTGTGGATGAGAAATCAATTACTTGATTATGGATTAAATCTCTCAAAAATCCCAATATTTTGTGACAACACCAGTGCTATTGCTATAACTGAAAATCCAGTACAACACTCAAGAACCAAGCACATTGACATCAAATACCACTTCATAAGAGAACATGTGATGGCTGGTACTGTTGAAATGTATTTTGTTCCAAGTGAAGAACAGATTGCAGATATTTTCACAAAGCCTCTTGATGAATCCACATTCACAAGGTTGGTAAGTAAATTAGGTATGTTAAACTTCTCCTAATTTAGAGTGAATTTTTCTGTAATTTGGCAGCCAGAATTTGATTAATTTTGATTTTTCAAAATTAAATTAATTATAATTCTGGATAAAGTCTATAATATTTCAACTGATGAACTAGTGAAATTGTTTCAACTGATGATTGAAACAATATCCTCTTGCGTTGTTTTTCATTCAACTGATGACGCCAGTTGAAGACGCCTTCAACTGATCTTCATCAGTTGACTAGGAAGTTTAAAGAGGCGCTTATTTCATCCGTTGAAAGTATTATCAGATCTGAGCCGTTGAAATTTCTTTTGTCTCTCTCTTACTTTATATACACGATCGTGTGTGTAATTTTTGTAGAGATAAATAAGAGTAATTTCTTCTCAACGGTAATTTCTCAGCCAATCACAGCAATTTTCTGAGAAAGTATTTAAGTGTTTTAATCTATTTTCATTTCTTTTCATCTTACTCTTTCGAATTCTCAAAGCTCTCTTCTCTCTCTGTGCAAAAACAAGTTCTAATTTCTCTTCAAGCTTTCTCTGTAACTGCAATGGCACCAATGAAAAAGTACACTGCACCAAGTGGGTTTATCTATGAGAAGAACAACTTTGCGTCATTTGTGGATACTAAAGCTGTGGAGGAGAAGGAGTATCACAGGATGATGGAGTTCATCAAGTCAAGCCAGCTCTCTTATGCTATGACTGAAGCTCCCATCATCTACCATGAAATAGTTGAGGAAATGTGGACATCTGCAGAGTTTAATAGTGAGCATGAAACTCTAACTTTCTCTGTCAATAATAAAACTCACTCTGTCAATGCTGATGTTATGAAAGCATGCTTTAAGATTCCTGAAAATACTGTTTTATCTTTGCCTAGTGATAATCAGTTGGTTAATTTACTTTATGCCATGAATTATGTTTTGCCAACTGATGCCTTAGGTAAAATAGAAAGAAGGGGTCTTAGGAGAGAATGGAGTTACTTATGTGATGCATTTATTAAAGCATTTTCTGGTAAAATTAGTAATTTTAATGCCCTTACTTCCCAGATCTTACAAATGCTTTACATGTACCTGACTAATGAATATTTCAATTTTGGTGGTTTGATGATCCAAGAAATTGGGGAGAAACTAGGTGATAAAACTGATAGACCTAGGAATATTTATTATGTCAGATTTCTTATGATGCTAGCTAATCATCTCAATGATAAGCTAGTTATTACTAACAAGGAAGCCAAGCTTCCCAGTTTTGTGCAGGAAAAGAGGGTCTTTAAAGACCTCTTTAGGATGAATTTATACCCCTCCTTGGAGGTGGTGTTCCTGCCAACAATGGAGGCTGGAAAGCACAAAGAGGTACATGGCTTTCCTACTACTCTTTCTCAACCCTCACCTTCTTTGCTTTCTGCCATCAGGGCTGTTGAAGAGGCCCATCAACAGTCCACACAAGTGGCAAAACCTTCTAAAAACAAATCTACTAAACCAACCTCAGATGCCTCCCAAAAGGCACCTGTTGTAAAAACCAAAAGAAACAAGCCTGAGGGGAGTGTGACTGGAGGTTGTGAGGGGGAGGGAAAGGGTGAACATCAAAGAAGCCCTAAGCATAAGGATGGAGAGGTGTGTGTTAACCAGCCTGGCCACTCTGCAGTCTCCCAAAAGACTGTAGGTGTTAATATGGAATTAAACTCATCTCTAGCAGCATCCTCCCAAAAGGATGTTGCTATTGAAAATAGTCCCCAACCAGGGACACAGTTAAAAAGGGGGAGGGACACCACTTCTTCACCAATAAAAGCCTATGGGAGAAAGAAGCAAAGAAGTGAAAAACTGAAGCACTCTGCACACACACAGGCATCCATTCTGGACTTCATGCCTTTAACTTCTCAAAGTCAGATTGATGTGACTCCAATAAATGTGGAGTCACAGCCCCCTTCTTCATCTCAACCAATCACCCATATTTTTGATCTTACCATTTCTACTACTCAAACACAATCCCCAACCTCTTCTGTGGATGTGGAATTAATTCACACCACACTTGTAAATTCTCCATCTTTGGATTTCATGGAGAAGCCCCCTTCTGAGATTGATCATCATCATTTTGATGATTTGTTGGATCTTTCTTTTCCATTTCCTTCCTCTGTAACAGTGTGTTCTGTGGATTTTCCTTTAAAATCAATCACCACAGACTCAACTATTACAGCCTCTAAACCTATTTCTTCATTTTCTTCAACTGATCTTCCTCATCAGTTGACAAGTGTTTGTCCTTCAACTGATATGCTTAACAGCTCTCATCAGTTGAATGCATCCTCTACTCATGTTTCAACTGATGTCTCTCATCAGTTGACAGCTGCTGCTACTTCAAGTATTTTACCTCTTTCTACAGCAGTTGATCACATGGTAGCACAAACACTTCTAGGATTGAGTGGAGTGAG
Source organism: Daucus carota subsp. sativus (assembly GCF_001625215.2). NCBI lineage: Eukaryota > Viridiplantae > Streptophyta > Magnoliopsida > Apiales > Apiaceae > Daucus > Daucus carota. Next base: position 23,326,407 of record NC_030381.2, read on the forward strand.
CTATGGAGTGGAGAGGCAGCCTAGTGAGCTGGCAAAAGGAGAGGGTGTGGAGAGTCTGGCATTTTCTTCTAGCCAGGAAAAAGGAGAGGATAAGAGTGACCCTTTAGTAAGGGTAAGTGAGGGAGAGGTGAGTTGTGTGGTGAGCCAAGGGGAGCCCTTGATGCAAGAAAAGAGAGATAATGAGAGAAATGCAGGTGTCAATGAAGGGTTTAGTGAACAAGAGATTCAAGCTGAATATAGATCCATTTTGGATAGTGTTTCACTAGACCCTGAGACTTTTACTCATGGGATGTCCTCTATTCAAGAATTTGCCAGATTGGACAATCAAGCAGCTGAGAGGCACCTCAATCTGATTCACACTACATCTTCTATGCTTAGAGCAAAGGAGGCATTTACAGCTCTGCCTGCCAATGCTGGAGATGATTTCCATTATGATGATAGTGATGAAGACCTCAATGATGCTCTTGAGGAATCTCTTGGTGAACAACCTACAACTTCTCTACCTTCATGGCTCTCCATGCAGTCTGCCAATGCAATTGTTGTTAGCATGGAGCTGGAAAGGCAAGCCTCCACTCTTCTTCAATCACAACCTGGAAGCTCATCCTCCTCTCAAGCCATTTCTGCCACCATTGCCAGTCAAGCTCTGGAAAACCTCAAGCTTCACAAATACCAATCTCTCCACTTTCAGAAAGAGATAGAGCATCTCAATTCTCTCATTGCCTCTGTTAAGACTGATCTGACCAAACAAATTGATGAAAAGCTTCCAGCTCAGGTCAAATCAGCTCTTTCTGGTTCTGAGCACAAACAACTGCAATTGGAAAAGCAAGTAGAAGCTCTGGAAGGCAATGTCTATATCTTAAACTCTAGAATGGATGAGATGTTGCAGCATCAAAGAATTCAGACTGGACTCCTTCAACATCTTCTTCTTGCCTCTGGTGCTTCTCTTCCCAGTTCATCCCTTACACTTGCTGCTAACAAAAAGGGGGAGAAAGAATTACCAACTCCTGCAGAATTAATCAGTCAAATTCCTCCTCCTTTCCACACTGAAAGGGAAAAGCAAAAGATTGAAACTCCTTTCCACACTGAAAGGGAAAAGCAAAAGATTGAAAGGATGAAAGAATTGGACTCCATTGCAAAGAGAGTGGCTCAATTGGGCAAGAAATCATCTACATCTTCCACAGCCACCACTGCTCAAATCTCTTTTCCAACCACAACCACAATTCTCAGGGTAATTACACCTGAGATTGTTATTCCCTCCAAGACAGAAAAGGGTGAGCCATCATTTTTGAATGAGTTCAAGCCAATTCTATTTCCAAACAATTGTGGTTACTCCAGGCCTGGAAAAGACTCAAGCTCAATCTACTTTCCACTAGCCAGGCCTGACAAAAATAAATACAAGCTTTTGGGCCAAGAAATCAAAAGTTATAAAGATTGTGCAGATGTGGCCTTAAAGGCTCATTTTGCCATCATCCACAGAGAAGGCCAGAAGCTGTTTATTGGAACTGGCCATCCTCACTACTCATTTGCAAAAGCTGAAGAGGTGGCCAGAGAATGTGAAAAAGAGGAGTTTGAATCCCAACTCTCTTTGAACCAAATAGAGGTGGATGAAAGGTATGCTATTGAGCTGGAAGAGGAGTTGGCAGCTGAGTTTTTAAAAGAGAAAGGATTGCCTCTTGAATCTTCTCCCAAGAAAAAGAGAGTCAAATCTAAAACTAAGATGCCTGAGGCAGCCAAGAGAAGAGAAGAAGTGCCAGAAAAGCCTATCTCAAAGCCTTCTTCTCCAATCAAGGATACCACAGTAGTACATCCAGATGTCAACTTCCATGATGAGCCAATAATGCCAAAGGAGGAGCCAATTGACTTGGAAGATATTCCAATTCCAGCTTTTCTTGTCCAAGAATCTTCCAAGCCAAAGAGGAAAGTCAAGTCTGTGGCTAAAAGAATGGCTAACCCTCCCAAACCTCCAAAAGAACCTGAGAACCCTGATGACTATCTCATCATTGCTAACATTGAAGAAATTTCTGAGTTGGATCTGGAGCTGGATGATCTTCAAGAAGTAAGGGGAATAGAAGCAACTTCAAAGTTACCTGAAAGATTGGTATTCTCTTACAAAAACAAGGGTGATGTCATCTGGCCTCTTCACAGAGTTCTGAATTCTGAGGGATTCAGTTCTCTAACAAAAATATATGGATCTATGAAGAGGACTGGAGGATTTACACCACCTGCAAAGCAAATGGTACTAAAGAGAATCCTTGAGATCAGGAAGGAATGGAACTCAGATGCTAGTCTACAAAGAAGGCTGAAAATTCCCTACACTGGAAAGAAAATTCATCATGAACCTACTCCAGTCATGGAATTTAGGGACAATCAAGGTGTTAGGAGATTTTTCAGACCTAAAGATCAACTCAAGGTTGCTAGCTTGAATACTCTGAAGACTCTCCAATCCAAGCTCAACAGACAAGATAGTGATGAAGAATGGTTCTACAGGATCTTTCAGAAACAGATCAATATTCTTGAAGAAAAACTTAAGTCCAGAAGAAGAAGATCTTCTAGGAACAAGTAACTGCTCAGTCTAGAGGAGCATAATCATCTGTAATCTTTTCTAACTCTAGTATTTAAATTCTGCATTTTATTTTAGTAATGTTTTGTTATCATCAAGTGTAGAATTTATGTCTGCATCTTCTCCAGTCATAAATTGGGGGAGATTGTTAGGAATCAATAATTTTGATGATAACATAAACATTTTTGTAACATGTCTTACTTAGAATCTTTATCAAATTTCAGTTGTAATTGTTACATTTCTTGTCTTTGGGAATTATCAACGGATGGGTAGAATAGGATGGCTAATTGTAAATATCCAATGCCATGTAATTTTATCTAAGTGAAGGATATTCAACTGATGAGATGTAACTGTTCAACTGATAAAGACTGGATGATGTTTCAACTGATGAAAATCAAGCATTCAACTGAAGACAAAGTGTTCAACGGATAATGCTAAGGAATTCAACTGATAAGACTGGAACAGTATTCAACGGATGGAGTTTGTAATTCATTCAACTGATGAGCCAGGCACTCAACTGATAAAGTCAATAGCAGTTGAAAGCAAACAGAACCTTCAACTGATGAAGCAAAGAGCAGTTGAAAGTGACCAGAGCTTAAGTCTGACAAATCACATGGATCGAATTACACTAAAATAGACATGGAAGCCTAATTAGGAAAATAAAGAAGAAGCAGAAACATACTTATCTCATGCAGTGCAATCTGGATCAAATCAAGATGATGGTCAAAGATGAAGACATCTCAGAAAGCAAGCATAAGACAAAGTTGTGCAGCATTGTTTTTAGATTAGAGTGCATTTTGTAATCTAGCTAAAAGCTTTGTAAAACTTGGGGTATATAACCAAGTTAGTAGCATCAGTTGAACTTGTTCAAATTACTTGAGAGAAAAATCTGAGAGTTAGAACTTGTTGAGTGATGAACCAGCAGCTGTGCGAATTGTAAAACAATCCACAGATTCTTCTATATAAAATCTCACGGGTGGATCATTCAATCCACCCGTATTTTTAATACTTGGTGTTTTTCTGTTTATTGTGTTCTTAGTGTATTATTCTTGAATCTTTTAAATTTGTAAAAGATTGTATTCAACCCCCCCCCCCTTCTACAATCTTTCTCATAGTTGGTGTAAAATAACAGATTGGTTACGGATCACAGATCTGTATATCGATCAGCTAAGCTCTGATACCAATTGTTAGGTCCAATCAGACGTAGAAGGGGGGGGGGGGTTGAATACGTCGTACCAATTTTCTTCGATTTAATTTAATTGCGGATAATCTTGTTTCAGTCCATGTTAAATCAATCGTAAATAAATAACTCCAGCAAGTCGGGGAATATTCTTGTATTAGAAATAATCCTCGGGTGCTACAAATTCCAACACAAGTGTCGGCTGCAGAGACTACAATCACTCTATTACAAACTCTCGATAAAACTGATATTCTAATCTTAACTCTCGAGAATGTGTATAGTGTGTGCACTTTACAAAGTGTGTAGTTGTTTTCAAATGAAAACATCAACCTCTATTTATAGGCTTTCCAACAACTAACCATGGTTAACGAGTTCGTCCTGGACGACTTGAGTTCGTCCTGGACGGATTCGATTTATAAAAATAAATCTAACTCAGAATGTATAAGGGGTGGCGCCACTTTCATATACATATATGTAAATGTATATATATATGAGAGTTGCGCCCCAAATACACACATCTCCACTGTGGTCAAACCTTGCGCCAGTGAAGTCAAACATGGCGCTAATACAGTGGTGAGAGGATATTTACTTAGACACAGAATTGATTCAGTGTCAAGCGCAAGTTTTGACTAAGTCAAACTTTGCGCTTTGACACGGTCAAAACTTGCGCCCCTCAGTGCCACTGTATGTCCTGACTTAGAATCATTTGGGCAACTTAAAGTTGCGCTTTGACTTTCCAGTCAAAACTTGCGCTAGGAGAGCTCAGGTGTATACTGTGTATGTACTTAGAAGAATCCAAGTACTGGAATGTTATTTGAGGCGCAAACTTTGACTAAGTCAAAGTTTGCGCTTCAACAGATGTTGGCGCCTCCCCAGTGGTGTACTTAGATAAATCCTTGATTTCCAAACATGTCTCACTTATATATATATAAATATATACATAATTAATTGTGTTAATTAATTACTTGAATTAATTTATTCAAGTAATTCACAATTAATATATATATATATTGTTAGGTCCTATAAACTCACTATATAAACAGATATCGTGAACACAATCAATAACACAATTGGACAATATAAGAGATTGAAAGCAGTAAACTCTTATTCACAAAGCTTAGTAGGTTATAAAAACTCTCTCAGTGATTTATATATTATCACTGAGAGCTGCTAGGGTTCTTAACAATGTACTCGATAACTCAACTCCTATAGAGTAACCCTAATCTGTGTTTATATAGACACAGTTACAAAATCAATCTCTGATTTGATATCCTATAAATCTGCTATGAATTCTATCAATCAAAGATTGCTCCAGTTTTCTGTTTAGTTTCCATAGTCAGCAAATCACTCCTCAGCTTCTATCCTTCCTTGAAGTATATCCGCTTCTGAGCTCTTTCCACGTGTAAACTCTGTCGAGTCTTGACTATGTAAACTCTGATCAGACTTTATTTAAACTCTGTCAGACTTTACTAAACTCTGATCAGCTTCCAGTTTAAACTCTGATGATTCCTGTTCTAAAACAGACTTTAAGAATATTAGTAATCATCAATTATATCTAACAATCTCCCCCAACTTGTGCATGAATAAGTTATGTGCAAGTTAACAGATAATTGATGATGTCAAAACATTTAAGTCAAATGCAACAGAGTTTAACTATATAACAGAAAACTTTTAAGACTTACAGATACTTTACTCCTTAGCTGCATAGACACCATTTGCTGTCTTTAGATACCCTCTGAGGAGTTCTTTTTCAGCTTCTTCAAGCACTGTAATCATTTGTCTCTTGATCTCTCTCAGCTCTGGATCTGAAACTCCAGTTTGATAAATTGCAGCTCTGAGATCATAAATCTTGTTCTTCTTCAAGTCCCTATCCAGCCTGATATTGTAAGCTTTATCAGACTCTTCATTAAATGCAAGAGTTCTGATTCCACCTATTGTTTCAATCTTTGCTGAATTTTTCTTCATCTCCACCAGCTGTCCTTTATGATTGAGGTATTTAGGAATGAAAGGTCCAGCATTTTTGTTTCCTGTAATCCCCATCTTTCTTCTGATCTGATCCTTTAGCAGGTTGGAGATGTGTTGTCCTGACTTGTTTTTCACTTGAAATATGTGTGATACATATCTCAATTCCTCCCAGTGTTTAGCATAGAGATCTGCTTCAAGTACTCTAAACACTGTTCCATCAGACATGAAGTAGATAAGAATATTATCTCCTCTGTCATTCTTTGCCAACTGAACTGAATCAAGTTTTTCCATTTTGTCTTGCAATACTCCAGTCTTGGGAGCACAGAGAGATGAGGGGTCATCTGGTCTTGATCCTATACTCTGATCAAATTTTTCATACTTGGATCCCAGCCCTCCTTTATCTCTTCCTGCCTTTTGATGAGAGAATGGTTTAATTGAGTCTTTTTCAAAACTTATTTCAGTCATCAGAGTGGGTTTTGCAAATCCAGCCAGTGGTGTAGTTGTTGGTTTGAACACAGCTTGAGCTTTGTCAGAGACTGTGTCTTTCTTTGCTTCCTTATTGACTTGAGCTGTGTCAGAGGTCAATCTTTCTTCTTGAGATTCTGCAACATGAGCTTTGTCAGAGATTGCAGCTTCTGTTTTCCTTTCCCTCACAACTTGATCCTTGTCAGAGGTTGTAGGCTTCTTCTTTTCCCATCCTTTTTCCAGATGTTCATCTACTTTGTTTTTACCCTTGGAGGTGTATTCATCTTCAGAGTATACCTTCTTGATTGGTAAACTCTGATCAGCAACAGTAGCTTCTTTGATCAGTATTCCTTTTTCTTTTGGCTTGGTAGTTGACTTTGCAGGCTTTTGGATTTTTCCTGACTTTATTGCTTCAGCATGTTCTTTCTTTAGTTCTTCTTCTTCTGCAGCAATCAACTCCAAATCCAAATTTGCTTCTGGATTTTCTTGTTCAAAAATCAATCTAGCAAGCTCTTCATCAGTCATGGGTTTGTCTGATCCAGTCACTGGTCTTTGCTTAGATCCAGATGTGATGTTGTGAGTTGGACCAGACTTTGTGCTTTGCTTAGATTGTTTCTGACTGTCAGAGTTTGAAACTCTTCCACCAGTCCCTGCTTGAAATCTTTTGTGCTTTGTAAAATCATCAGCATCATCATCATCATCCTTTTTCTTCCTTTTCAGAGGTTGAGTAGTAGACTTGCATTTGACTTGAGCTACTCTCTCCCCCTTTTTGACATCATCCTCATCAGGAATCAGAATGGATGTGATCAGAGAAAGTGAAGTTTGGATAGCTTCAAGCTGTTTGGACATCTTTTCTTGATTGGATTCAATCAAGGTCATCCTTTGGTTAAGAGATTCATTTGTAGTGACCAGCTTCTGTACACTTTCTTTCATAGGATTGATGGTCCTTTTCTTTTCCAGGTCATTTGTCTCCTTGACCTTTGCCACCTCTGTTCTTAGACTATCAATGGATTTAGATGTCTGGGCATGAGCAGGATGAAATGTCTTCAGATATAGAATTGTGCCCTTGAGGCTTGACATAACATCAGAGTTTGTAATTCTCTTCTCTGCCATAGCTAAGAACTCTTCAGCTTTAGGTGTTTCCAAGGAGTGCTGGTGACTCAACCAGAGTTTATCCCAGACTTCATTTGGTGGATCAACCTGAAGATCCCTTGGGAGTGGCTCAGAGGCTGTATTCAGAGTTTGTAGCCTTGCATTGAACTGGCTAGTAGACTCCCATTTCTGTTGTGTCAAAGGGATTTCAGCATTGTCATCCTTGTCAGTATCTGAACTGGTATCATCCTCAGGATCAGAGTTTGCTTTTTCATCTGCAGGAACAGGATCTGCAACTTTCTCCACATTATCCTGAGCAGATTTTCCTTTATCTTCAGACTGTGACTTGATGGGCTCTTCACCAGTCTGAGCAAGAGTTTGTAACGCTTCCATAGGAGTAGTTGCAGCAGAACTGTCTTGCATACCAAATTTCTTTAAAAGATTTCTGGTATACTTGGCTTGATTTATAAAAATCCCATCTTCAGTCTGTTCAACTTGTAAGCCCAGAAAATAACTGAGTTCCCCCATCATGCTCATTTGGTACCTAGACTGCATGAGCTTGGCAAATCTTTGACAGAGTTTAGCATTAGTGGAGCCAAAAATAATGTCATCAACATAGATTTGAACTAATAGCAGATCATTACCATGATTCAAATAAAACAGAGTTTTATCTATGGTACCTCTAGTAAATCCACTTTCAAGAAGAAATTGAGCTAGAGTTTCATACCATGCCCTTGGAGCCTGCTTTAGTCCATAAAGTGCTTTGTCCAACCTGTAGACATAGTCTGGATGTTTTGGATCCACAAAGCCTGGAGGTTGTTCAACATATACCTCTTCATCCAGTTTCCCATTTAGAAAAGCACTTTTGACATCCATCTGAAATACTTTGAATTTCTTGTGTGCAGCATAGGCCAGAAAGATTCTAATTGCCTCCAATCTTGCAACTGGAGCAAATGTCTCATCATAATCAATACCTTCCTGTTGTGAATACCCTTTTGCCACAAGCCTTGCTTTATTCCTTGTAATGACACCCTCACTGTCAGTTTTGTTTCTGAACACCCATTTTGCACCAACTATTGATCTGTCTTTAGGTCTTGGTACTAGGGTCCAGACTTTATTTCTCTCAAATTCATTTAACTCTTCTTGCATTGCTTGAATCCAATCAGGATCTTGAAGAGCTTCCTCCACCTTTTTGGGTTCTGTTTGTGACAGAAAGCAATGATGTAAACACTCATTGGCTGTAGCTGTCCTTGTTTGTACACCTGCTTCTGGATTTCCAATAATCAAATCAGGTGTATGAGATTTTGTCCACTTCCTTGCATGTGGAAGTTGACCATTTTCATCATTGGATCCTCCCCCTTGATCCATGCTCTCCTGATTCTGCTGATTATTCTCTGTAGCTCCCCCTGCAATTGTGCTATCAGAGTTTGAATCAATATTCTCTGATGAGTTTGAGTTAGCATTCTCTGATGAGTCTTGAGTAGAGTCTGAAACATTCTGATGCTCCCCCTCAGCAAGTGCTTCATCATCATGAACTTGTGAATTTTCACCAGAGTTTGCTGTGTTTTGTTCACAGTCAGAGTTTGACTGTTCATCAGAGTTTGTTGAATCAGAGAATATTTCTTCATTTTCAAAATGCAGTTCTTCATGATCATCCATATCTGTTAGACCCATTATTCTTTTGTCATCAAATGACACATGTATGGATTCCATGATCACCTTGGTTCTCAGATTATAGACTCTGAAGGCCTTTGTTATGATAGGATAACCTACAAAAATGCCTTCATCAGCTTTTAAATCAAACTTGGTAAGCTGTTCTGGATGAGTCTTCAATACAAAGCATTTGCACCCAAATATGTGAAAGTACTTCAGATTTGGCTTCTTTTTCTTCACCATCTCATATGGGGTCTTGCCATGCTTATTAATCAAGGTTGCATTTTGAGTGAAACATGCTGTTTGAACAGCTTCTGCCCAGAAATAAGTAGGCAATTTAGCCTCATCAAGCATAGTTCTGGCAGCTTCTATAAGAGTTCTGTTTTTCCTTTCAACTACACCATTTTGCTGTGGTGTTCCAGGTGCAGAGAACTGTTGCACTACACCTCTTTCTTTGCAGAACTCTTCCATTGTTGAATTTCTAAACTCAGTTCCATTATCACTTCTAATGATCTTCACTTTGTCTTCAGATCCATGATCCAGTTGTGTCACATGATCCATCAGATGCAAGGCTGTTTCATCTTTAGAGTGAAGAAAATATACCCAAGTGTATCTAGTATACTCATCAACAATGACAAGAGCATATTTCTTCTTTGCAATGGATGGTACATTGACTGGTCCAAATAGATCAACATGTAGAAGATGATATGGTTTGTTTATTGAGAATTCAGTCTTACTCTTGAAAGATGTCTTTCTCTGCTTGGCTTTTTGACATGAGTCACACAATCCATCAGATGTCAGTAGTGATTCAGGAAGTCCTCTCACAAGCTTTTTCTTTATAAGCTCATTTATGGAATTGAAATTTAGATGTGAAAGCTTCTTGTGCCATTTCCAACTTTCTTCTGCAGAGATCCTTGTAGACAAGCAAATTGCTTTTCCTTCAGAGTTTGTAGGCAAGTGGATTTCATAAATATTCCCATGTCTGTGAGCAGTTACTGCCACTTTGCCTGTTGACTTGCTTACTATCTCACTGTGTTCTTCATAGAAATCAACATGATATCCTCTGTCACAGATCTGACTGACAGAGAGTAAATTGTGTTTCAGCCCTTGAACAAGAGCTACATTTGATATGATGACATTTCCAAGATTGATGTTGCCATATCCCAGAGTCCTTCCTATGTTGCCATCTCCATAAGAAACACTTGGGCCAGCCTTCTCCACAAACTCTGACAGCAGGGTCTTATTTCCAGTCATGTGTCCTGAACATCCACTGTCCAAGACTAGGATATTCTTCCTGTTGCCCTGCAATCACAAAGACCACTAGTTGTTAGTTTTAAGGACCCAGACTTGCTTGGATCCCTTGGCCTTATTAAGTTTGTTAGCTTTTGCAGCGGTATTATTATCAGAGTTTGAGCTAACAGACTTTGCAACAGAGTTTGTACTGGAAACAGAGTTTGTACTTGCAGAGTTTTTATTAACCTTTAAAGAAGGTTTCAATTGATAATAATCATAATACAGGCTATGATATTCTTTGCAAGTATAAATAGAATGCCATAAACTACCACAATGAAAACATGGATCTTGTGGTTTATATCTAATACTACTTTTTCTAACTCCAGACTTTGTAGGTAAAGAGTTAATGTCCTTGTTCTTCCTGCAAAAATTAGCAAGATGATTAGTATTACCACAGTTATGGCATGTCTTCCTAGGTGCATTTGGAACAGGCATGTAGTTATTACTCTTGTCTATGCCAATTTTGCCATTTCTATTTTTCCTAGGCTCCTTGTTTCTGTCATCAGACTTTACCTCTTTAAGCTTATGTTTAAGCTGTTTCTGAGTCATCAGTCCTATGTTAACCTGTTTGGGCTTTTCAGATTTTAAATTGTTGTTAATCTCTGATTTTGGTCTACATTGTTTAGGCTTAGAGGATTCAACAACAAATTTAACAGGTTTAACCTTAGGTTTTTGAGTTTTAACAAACTCTGTTTTTGATGACTCAGCTTCTGAGTTATCAGTGTAACCTAGTCCCTTCTTCCAGTTTCCACTACCTAAGATATCCTGAGTAGTTTTGCCTGAATTAGTCCATGTTTTAATGATCTCTCTTTCCTTGGCAAGTTCTGATTGAAGAGATGCATACCTCTTTGATAATTCATCTTTGACAATGACAGCATCATCTCTTTCTTTTTGAACTTCCAACATTTGAACTAATTCTTTTTCTAGAAAATCATTTCTTTTCTTTACACTCAGAGTTTCAGATTTTAATCTTTCATTCTCTAAAGTCTGATCTCTAAAACTGATATGTAAAGTTTTAAGAAACAATCTTAACTCAGTTATATCTTCAGTATCAAAGGCAAGAGTAGAGTGAGGTACCTTAGCAGGAGATTCAGTGTTTGCCATTAGAGCATAATTGACTTCTTCTTCTGAATCAGATGTATCTGTCCAGTTTCCTTTCTTGGTGATAAAGGCTTTTTCTTTTTCCTTCTTGGCTTTCTTGCATTCAGATGCAAAGTGTCCCTTTTCACCACAGTTGAAACAGGTATACTTGTCAGCTTTTCCAGCTTTTCCTTCTTTGCCCTCATTCTTCTTAAAGTTTTTCTTGTCATAAACTCTGTCAGAGTTTCTGTCTTTCTTTGAAAAACTTTTGCCTTTGTTGAACTTTTTGTAGGCCAACTTCTTGAAGCTCTTCACCATCAGTGCTGCTAACTGCATCATCTCATCATCACTTTCTTCAGAGTCTGAGGGAACATCAGAGTTTGAGTCATCAGAGTTTGATGTCTCAATGTCAGACTTTGTGACATGAGCTTTTCCCTTGCTCTTAGCAGCTTCCTCTTGAACTTTCAGAGCAACAGACTTTGATTTTCCTCCATGTCGTTTGCTCCTCTGTTCCATCTCAAGTTCATGAGTCTTCAGTCTTCCATAAACATCATCAAGAGACATTTCTCCAAGATCAAGATTGTCTCTTATTGTAGTGACTTTCAAATCCCATTTTTCAGGAAGAGCTAGAAGGAATTTGAGGTTTGAGTCTTCAAGATCATATTCCTTGTCCACCAGAGATAAGTCATTCAGCAGTTTGACAAATCTGTCATACAGATCTGTCAGGGACTCACCAGATTTTGAGTCAAAGTGTTCATACTCCTGTGTAAGGATTGTTTTTCTGTTTTTCTTAATGGCCTGAGTTCCTTGACATCTGGTTTCCAGAGCATCCCAGATTTGTTTAGCAGTTTTGCACCCAATCACCCTATTAGACATTGCATTATCAAGGGCACTATGCAACAGATGCTTCACCTTTGCATCTTTGCTGATTGATGAGATGTCCTCTGGAGTATAGTCTTTCTTTTCTTTTGGAACCATCTTTTGAGGTTCATCTGCAATCCCAACAGAGAGCTTGGTGGGCATATGTGGTCCATCATAAATCCGGTCAAGGTATTCTGGATCAACAGAGTCTAAGAATATGATCATTCTTTCTTTCCAGACTGGATATTCAGATGCCTTAAGGGTTGGGACTCTAAAGGATGAAGCTTGTGATTTTTCAGACATGATTGTGTTTAAGATCTCACTGTAGTAATCTTAACAGAGCTGGCTCTGATACCACTTGTTAGGTCCTATAAACTCACTATATAAACAGATATCGTGAACACAATCAATAACACAATTGGACAATATAAGAGATTGAAAGCAGTAAACTCTTATTCACAAAGCTTAGTAGGTTATAAAAACTCTCTCAGTGATTTATATATTATCACTGAGAGCTGCTAGGGTTCTTAACAATGTACTCGATAACTCAACTCCTATAGAGTAACCCTAATCTGTGTTTATATAGACACAGTTACAAAATCAATCTCTGATTTGATATCCTATAAATCTGCTATGAATTCTATCAATCAAAGATTGCTCCAGTTTTCTGTTTAGTTTCCATAGTCAGCAAATCACTCCTCAGCTTCTATCCTTCCTTGAAGTATATCCGCTTCTGAGCTCTTTCCACGTGTAAACTCTGTCGAGTCTTGACTATGTAAACTCTGATCAGACTTTATTTAAACTCTGTCAGACTTTACTAAACTCTGATCAGCTTCCAGTTTAAACTCTGATGATTCCTGTTCTAAAACAGACTTTAAGAATATTAGTAATCATCAATTATATCTAACATATATATATATATATATATCTATATATATATGTATAATGAGTTCCTTGGCAATATTCTGGAGCAGCTCGATTGACTAGATCAATTGTTCGTTGATTGAATCCACTGAATACTTTCGTATGTCCTGACGTCCTGTGCACTGGTCTGGTTCACGAACGACTCGAACTAAAATAATTCTTTGAATCCTTTGCTTGATAATATACTTGATCAGTCATTCCGGGTTAGATGTTGCTTCGATAAATTTGATTGTAAATAATCAAATTAAATATACTGGAATCTTCTGGTCTTTGATACTTGATCTTCAGACAATCTTGATAGCAGAAACATATTGAACTTTATTCTTCACTGAGGCTTGAACATGTTAATGAACTTCTTCCAGTGGACGGATGCTCGTCTCAGATACCTTGATTGTCTTTGTCTGTTCGTATCGAATCTCCAACCTGTAGATTCCTGTATTATACTTACGTATTGTTTCCTGTCTTTTGTTGTGTTGAGTTATCGTAATTACATTTACATTACATTATGCTTTACAATCTCCCCCTATTTGTTTGTTAGAGTTCGACAAGCAAATCCTTTAAGAGGATAACTCAACTGACACAATGAAAAAGCATACTAATTTAAACAGGAAATAATACTAAGTACAGTCTGGATTATATCTTACATTTTCCAGAATTCAAAAGTAAATACAAGCAGCCATTTGTTCCTCTAGTCTGAACTAATCTGTCCTTGGTTTCTTGGCTCTTGCATTCAGCAGCTTCTGCTCAGCTTTCCTTTTTGCAGCTTCCTCTATTCTCTTCTGAGTAAGCTTGTTCTCAATTTCTTCAATCCTAGCAGTGATGGTACTCAGTGCCACTTGCTCCAGTGTATTCTCAGGTGGAGGTTGCTCTAGATTTTTCTTCATCTTCTCTAAAGTTTGCAGGTGAACCATCTTCTTCAACTTCTTAAAAGTGACATTCAACTCCATTCCTTCAATTTTCATAATGATCCTTGATGGATGAGCACGAACTCTAGAAGTGTTGTGGACAGTCTCTACAGCTTTTCTTATCTCCAGAAGATCAATCAAATCTTTGAGCACACTCTTGTCTTCTTTTACCACTGACCACTTAACAGCTGCAACTGCACGAGTGATTCTTTTGGAATTGAGTTTTCCAATCTCTGTGAGTGGTATAGCAGTGACTTCAGAGTCTTTCTTTTTCTTGAATAGTACAGATGTAGGATTGTAAGTGACAACAGGTGCATTTGGATTTTCAGGAATTTCAGGGTTGAGTGGAGGCAGTGGATATGGTGGTTGACGATTTATGGCTGATAAGTCTAAGTCTCTCAGAGCAGCAAAGTTCAGACGATAAGCATATAACAATTCAGCAGTTAGTCTTCCCTTGCTAGTCCTTGAGCACTTCTCCCTGACTTGAGCTTCCAGATATTTCAGTATACGAGGATTGTATGTTGATAATGCTTCATCAGCGAGTCCAATACTCTGAATCATACCATCCTTGAAATACTTGATAACTGAAGGCTTGTCATGAATTTCAACTCCAATATCAGATATCCAACCTTCCACCATATCTCTGAATATTTCATTATGCTTTCTGCCGGTTGAGATGATCTTGTTTCTTACCACAAACAGCTCAGTTAAAGAAAGATCTCTGAGAAACTGACTTGACACATGCTTGAGTCCATGGCCTTCTCTCTGTAGCTCAAATGATATGTTCACCATCCATCCTCTCCTGGGAAGAACAGCAACAGACACAGTAGAAATGATATCATTTAACACCTCGTGATAATCATGTAAATCCTTGTAGTTGTTCCTGAAGGAGTCAAAGATATCTTTTACTTCGTCATCATCATTGTCTTGAGTGACCTCTGGAAAATCAAACACAGATCTAGCAGCATCCCATTCAGCTCCATCTTTATGTAAGTTGGCAAGTCTCCTTTCCCTTCGAATCCGTCTTTGGTTTTCTAACTTCTCCCTTGCTCTCTTTTGCTCAGCATAATCCCTAGCAACATTAGCAATGTCTTGTGGATTTGCAATTTCAAACTCTTCAGCAGGAAAGATGTCATTGTGATATGCAAGTTCATCAGCAAAGACTTCAGCGTCTGGAATTTCTCCTTCTTCAAGATCTTCATTCTCAGCACCAACCATCCTAATCACCCTGTCATCCACAAACTCAGGGATGTATTCATCATGACTGTAACTGAATTGATGCCTAAGAGCAGAATCAATCAGTTCTTCAGACACCCCTGTTATCACCCTCTTTCCCTTTGCTTTTTCTGCTGCTCTCTCCCCCTCAGTTGAGTAATCCTCTCTGGAAGGTTGAGATGCCAGCAACTTAGCCTCCAGGGCAGCCAACCTTTGTTCCATTGTTGATTTGATCTCTACCAACTCCTCCCGTAGAACAAGATTCTCAGCTTCTAAATGTTGAACTTTGAATTTCAGAGCTTCAAATTCTGTCACAGATACAGTTGGAAGTGGTGTAGGTTGGGCTGATGGGTTCTCACTTGTGCGTTCTGTAGGTGTTTCTCTCGTTTCACTCAAAGCTAGAACACTCAGTGGGTCAGAGGGTTTCTGTATAGCAAGTTCTGTTGGTGTTTCCCTCTCACTCAAAGACATTCCAGCATCCTTAGATGTACCTGCATAAGAAATCTTCTTAGCCTCTTCTAGAGAGGTCACAGAAGGTGCAATGAAGGTTCGTGAGCCTTCGTCCTCAGTTTCCTCGTCAGATGAATCTGAGTCATAAGAAACAAGTTGCCAACTACTCGAAGGTAGTGAGTCCTTAGTTGGATCCTGAGTTGGAATCTCAGGGTGGGTAGACACAGGGCTCGAAGGATGTGATCCTTGAATTGGCGAAGCACCCTGGTTTCCCACAACTGCCTTTGACGGCGAAAGACTTTGTGACAAGTCCTCTATAACTGGCACACTTCCTGATACGAAGGGCTCAGAAACAGATTGTCGTTCACCTTCGAGGGGTGAAGAGTCCTTTGAAGGATCTGGGAATGTTCCTCCCAGGGGGGTAGACAAGGATGTAGAAAGTGGCATTTCATCCAAGTTTCCCCCAGAAGCCTGTGAAGGCACTTGACCCTGAAAAGGATCAGAAACAACAGTGTCTATCCCTGACATGGACGACAAAGTGTTCGCAACCGTCAATTCTTCAACTGTGTGTGCAACCTCACTGTGCATTGGAATAGTATTTGGCTGAGGTGGTGAAGAAATAGACATATCTGCAGTTGTCTCAGGTTCTATTCTCCTTTCTTGACTAGGAGACAGAGCTGCAGTTTCAGAAACAATCTCCTTATGTGGTGCACTTAAGGCACTTTCTCCCTCTCTCTCAGAAATAAGAAGTGGTTGGCTGAGGGGTAGAGTAGTTTCTGCTTCAGGTGTTTGTGAAGTGGTGCCTTGGTTATGAATTTGGGGGATTTCAAATTCACTGGCACGTGGAGGAAGTGGAGTGAGTGGATTAAGATCCAGTAAATTCTGGACCCAATCATCAGGTGCACTAAATGACAAATTGTCAGAGTCAGAAGGTATACCTGATGGATGCAGGGGATTGTATGTGTTGGTGAAGAGTTCATCAATGTCCACCATCACATCATCAGTTGGTGCAGCTACAGTGGATTGTACAGGACTATTTGCTTCATCCTCAGAATCAGTAGAGTTGTCCTGTAGTGAATCCTCTCCATCAGATTGATCATTAGTTTCAGAGGAGACATCTGCAGCATCTTCCACAATCACTTCTTCCTCTACAGGAATATTTTGAGCCTCAGGAACATTTTCTTGGATGAGTGGCTCAGGAATTGGTTCATCATGTTCTTCAGGGACTTCTTCAGCAACAACAGGGGCAGCAACAGGTTGAATTGGTGGTGGAGGCACATTTTGATTCAGAAAAGCTTGCATGGCCTCAGTGATCACCACTGGTTCATTGTTGGTGTATCCTTGATGATTCTCCAGCATTGATATCACTCTTGTAGTCATGAAGGAACAGATGACATTGTCTATATTTGGATAGACAGCACGTTCAGCAGGTGTCAACATCTGATTCAGCACAATCTGGAAGAAACGAGGATATAGAAGTACATGTCTGTTCTTCCTCAGAGAGTCCTGAAAAGCTCCCATAATCAGATGTCCCAGATTGATTCTTGAGTTTTGAGCAATGGCAATCCCAATCTCCTGATTGAAGTTGGTAATCCCATGGAATCCTCCAGTTTTAGGGGCAAACACATGGGAGATGGAATTAAAGAAGAAATTCCATTCCCTAGGTAGGTGCTTGACATACATCTTCGCTGGAAGATCACCATTTGGCTCCCTCTGACAGTGGATAGCATAGAAAAAATTAACTCGTTCAGCTCTGTCAGGAACAGCTTCAAAATTTTCTGTAGGTAGCTGGAGTGCAGTGTTCAGGGTATTCTCAGTGATAGAAAGTGTACGTCCCTGAATTGTGCAAGTAAGTCCAAGTACTTGTCCTGCATTTACAACAGAAAGAGAAGACAAAAACTCTCGTAGAAGAGATTTGTTAAGATTAACTGATTCTGTCATTGCAAATCTAGCAAAAGAAAATTCTGACATATATCGAACCCAGCGTCGATAATTCGCTTGCGTAATTAAATTATTATTTTCAACAATAGTGAAATTTGTTTTCGGAATATCAAAATTTGCAGCCATTTTTAATTAAAATTAAAAATGATTATAAATTTCGTTTCACGAATAAACACGAACAAATATTCACTTTATGTTACGAAAATAATTAATTAATAACGCTCCGTAAAACCCTAAATTCAAGAATTTCAGATTTTGATGAAATTACAGTATGTTATACTCCTTGAAATTCTAAGAATTATGGGTTCGGTTTCGCAAATTTTCGATGCTAAACTCACGTTCAAAACTAGCCTAGAAGTCGAATGGTCTCGAAAAACCCTTACTAAAAACGATCACGGATCGTTGTAAAACTAGTATGAAAAGGAAGCTCTTGACTCAAGGATTCTAAAACTAGTTTCGTAACAGAAAATGGACAAGATTTGGTCTGGGTTTTGTGAGTTTGAAAAGCTCGAACTCGTGAATTTGAATATGGCAGTGGAGGTGTGTGTGTATCTCCTGTGTGTATAAGCGGATGAATAAAAAAAAAAAACGAGTAAGGAGTGTATATATGTATACAGGCAAACGAGAGGCGCAAGTATTGAATTTACAAAACTGCCCTCCATGTTGTATACAGGGATACAGTCCTGGCGCAAGTATAGAAAGGACGAGATTACCCTCCATACATGAATGTATGAGGCGCAAACTCACACTTAGAATAATTTCTGAGAACTTTAAACACATATACATACCTACAGCGCATAGGCGCAACTTTTGACCGAGTCAAAAGTTGCGCCCCCCTCATTACAACTAGACTTAGAGAAATTTTAGAGAATTTCTCATACAGGCAAAGCTATATGAACAGTGGCGCAACTTTTGACTAAGTCAAAGGTTGCGCTACAGTTCAATATAGACTCGAAAACAGATTGAGTTTGATAATTTGACATATTTGTTTCGATATAAAACACTTTTGTAAATTATCAAACTGAAATCACAACAACTTAAATAAAATTTAACCGAATAAGATTCAGTTAGACAAATTTAAGTAATTATGCTGCAAGTATTTTAATTAAGATCTAATTAATGGAAAACTTAAAATAATTTGAATTGCTTCAAATCCATTAATCAAATATAATTAAAATATGAATTAAATAATCACTAATATTCATTAATTGAATATAAGCACTTAAATAATTCAAAAGAATTAATTCTAAATATCTACCACTTAGCAATTAATCACATAATCACATAAAGTCATGCAAATCATATAAATCATGGCAAATAATTAAAACTAATTATTAGATTAATATGTAAATTACTGGATGCTCTTTGTAAATTCACAAGTCCTGAAAATATGTACATTTTAAAACTTGTGAACTTACGAACAAATTGCAGTTATTTCTTGTCTAATTAATTAGACATATTTAACATCCCAAGTTCACCAACCAGTCTAGAGAAAGTGGATTCGTCTAGTGGTTTAGTGAAGATGTCTGCAATTTGTTGATCAGTAGGTACGAAGTGTAACTCTACTGTTCCATTCATGACATGCTCGCGAAGGAAATGATACCTGATATCAATATGCTTTGTCCTGGAGTGTTGAACAGGATTGTTGGCAATGGCAATGGCACTCGTGTTATCACACAGAATCGGAATTTTATCCAACAGGAGTCCATAATCTTGTAGTTGATTCCTCATCCACAAGATTTGAGCACAGCAACTTCCAGCAGCTATGTATTCAGCTTCTGCTGTAGACGTAGACACGGAGTGTTGCTTCTTGCTATACCATGACACCAGCCTTCGTCCGAGAAACTGACAGCTTCCTGAAGTACTTTTCCTATCAATCTTACATCCTGCAAAGTCAGAATCTGTATAGCCAACTAGATTAAAACCTGTATCTTTAGGGTACCAAATCCCTAGATTGGGGGTTCCCTTAAGATACCTAAAAATACGCTTAACAGCTATAAGATGTGACTCTTTAGGATCAGCTTGGAATCTAGCACATAAACAAGTTGCGAACATGATATCTGGTCTACTAGCAGTTAAGTATAAGAGAGAGCCAATCATACCTCGATACTTCGTGATGTCAACTGACTTACCAGATTTGTCCTGATCAAGTTTGACAGCAGTTGGCATAGGGGTTTTAGCAGGAGATGCTTCTTCCATTCCATATTTCTTCAGAAGATCCTTGATGTATTTAGATTGGCAGATAAAAATACCGTCAGGCTTCTGAATGACTTGAAGTCCTAGGAAGAAGGACAATTCTCCCATCATGCTCATCTCATACTTGCTCTGCATTAACTTAGCAAATCTCTCGCACAAAAGATCATTAGTAGAACCAAATATAATGTCATCGACATATACTTGTACAAGAATTATATCATCCTTATGCTTTTTATGGAAAAGAGTTTTATCGATGATACCTCTGGTGAAACCATTTTCAAGTAAGAACTTGGAAAGAGTGTCATACCAGGTTCGAGGGGCTTGCTTCAGGCCATAGAGTGCTTTGAAGAGAAAGTATACGAAGTCTTCAAATTCTTTGTCTTCAAACCCAGGGGGTTGTTCAACATAGACTTCCTCTTCCAGATCACCATTCAGGAATGCACTTTTCACATCCATCTGATATACTTTGAAGTTGGAGTGTGCAGCAAATGCTAAGAACATCCTGATTGCTTCAAGCCTAGCAACTGGAGCATAGGTTTCATCATAATCAATTCCTTCTTCTTGTGAATAACCCTTTGCAACCAGTCTTGCCTTATTCCTCGTAACAATACCATCTTCATCCAGTTTGTTTCTAAAAACCCATCTGGTGCCAACTATAGATTTTCCTTTAGGTCTTGGCACCAGCTTCCAAACTTTCTGCCTTTCGAATTGATTGAGTTCTTCCTGCATTGCAGATACCCAATCTGGATCACTTAGAGCCTCTTCAACTTTCTTTGGTTCTATCTGAGACAAGAATCCAGCAAAGTTGCATTCATTCTGAGTTGCTCTTCTAGTCTGCACTCCTGTGTCTGGATCACCAATGATTTGTTCAACAGGATGGTCTCTACTCCATACCCTTTGTCTTGGCAGATTCAATCTTGATGATTCACCAAAATCATAGTTGTGTTGAGTGTGATGACTAGTAGATCCACTTTGACTTACTCCCCCTGAGCTGATGTAGATTCTATTTGTTGATCCTCCACTTTGACCACTGTGATCATGATGATCATTTGTATTGTTACCAATACTTCCTCCAGATGGTTCAGGATCAGCATTTCCTTCATTTGTATTAGGTTCCCTTATATCAGCTTCAGGTTGATCTTCTCCTAAATAGATGTCTTCTAAATTCTCAAACTCCAGAGAATCAGATTCATTTTCTTTTTGGAGACTTGGGAGTTTGGTATCATCAAATCTTACATTGATGCTTTCAATCAGTTTGTCGTCATTGATCAGATAAACCCTGTAGGCCTTAGACTCCAAAGAATAACCCAGAAATATGCCTTCTTCAGCTTTGGCATCAAACTTTCCCAAATGCTCTTCTTTTAACACAAAGCATTTTGCACCAAACACATGAAAGTAGCTCAGTGATGGTTTTCTGTTGGCCATTACTTCATAAGGAGTCTTATCCAAATCTTTGTTAATCAGGGTACGATTTTGAGTGTAGCAAGCAGTACTTACAGCTTCAGCCCAGAAATAGATTGGAAGTCTTGATTGACTAATCATTGTCCTTGCTGCTTCAATCAAGGTTCTGTTCTTCCTTTCTACGACACCATTTTGTTGTGGAGTCCTTGGAGCTGAATACTGACGAGAGATGCCCTTATCAGTACAGAAGTCATTAAGAACAGCATTACGAAATTCTGTTCCATTATCTGATCTGATTGCCCTTACTGGCAGATCTGCTTCCTTTTCAATCTTCTTGATATGATCAATGATGACGAGTGCTGCTTCATCCTTTGAATGTAAGAATAATACCCATGTGTATTTTGAGTAGTCATCGACGATCACAAGAGCATATCTTTTCCTTGATATAGAAGGAATGTTGACTGGTCCAAACAGATCCATATGAATCAGTTGAAGGGGTGAACCAATATCAGTCATGCCTTTGCTCCTGTGTGATGCTTTCTTTGACTTCCCTTTTTCACATGCATCACAGAGTCCTTCTTGACAGAATTCTTTCTGTGGCAGTCCTCTCACAAGTTCTCTTTTGACTAAAGAGTTCATAGTCTTAAAGTTCAAATGTGAGAGCTTCCGATGCCATAACCAACTATCATCAGCAGAGGCCTTGGTGTAGAAACACTTGACCTCCCCCTTACTTGCTGAGTCTATGTCGGCTATAAACAAACTTGATTTTCTTACACCACGAAGTGTAAGATCCTTGTTCTTCCGGTTCTGGATTAAGCAAACTTCCTTCTGAAAGATTACGTCGTATCCTTTGTCACAGAACTGACTGATACTCAGTAAGTTGTGCTTGAGTCCTTCCACCAGAGAGATATCTTCAATGATGACATTTCCAACTTTCAGCTTACCATATCCCGTTGTAAAACCTTTGCTGTCATCTCCAAAGATTACAATTGGGCCGGTTCTCATCACCACATCTGTGAGCAGGGACTTTTCTCCAGTCATGTGTCTTGAACAACCTCTATCAAGAACCCACACAACTTTACTTTTCCTTCCTGTGCCCTGCATTCACAAATGGATTAAACTTTCTTTGGTACCCAGACGTTCTTGGGTCCAGGTGATTTAGTAGAAACAGGATTATCAACAGAAACTGGTTTAACATGTGCTTGTTCAGGGGTGACTGGACTCTTCTCCTTTTTAGTCTTAGCAGAAGTGCTTTTAGACTTGGAGTTGGGAGTTTCCTTCTTCTTAGAAGGACTAGCAGTCTTTGCCACAGGGGCAACAGAAGGTGCAGGCATATTCATATTCATGGTAGATGGTGCAGAAAAAGATGCATTCAACATGGTAAAGCATGCAGACAT
Organism: Daucus carota subsp. sativus; assembly: GCF_001625215.2. Taxonomy (NCBI): domain Eukaryota; kingdom Viridiplantae; phylum Streptophyta; class Magnoliopsida; order Apiales; family Apiaceae; genus Daucus; species Daucus carota. The sequence continues at coordinate 23,348,985 of NC_030381.2, forward strand.
CATATTCATAGCACATAGCATGCAACCTACTCTACCACATGGCAAATGAACAACATTCATGTTAACAGTATTAGGCATGCTAGAAACAGAATTATCTACTTTAATCACTTTACATGCATGAGTAAGATGATTAGTAGAATTGCAATTATTACAAACCTTTCTAGCATTAGAATTCCTAGAATTGGTGTTCTTAGGATCTAACTTGCCATTCCTGTTGTTCTTCTTTTTGTTGGAACTAGTACTTCCTAATCCAGTTTTATCTGAGTCATCTCTGACATGGGAATTAGAAGGTACTTCTTGTGATTCCTGTTTTACTTGAGGCTTAACAACTTCCTCATTTTTCAACTCTTCCTTGATGACAAGGTCTTCTTCTATCAGAGGTTCTGTTTGTGCCATTCTAAAGATAGGGGTCTTGGTGTTCTTCAGAATTTTAGGTATATTTGTTCCTTCAGGAGCATTCTCAGTTCCTGCTGAAACAAATATGCCTTCATTCTCTTTTCTCTTCTTTCTTTTGGCTCTTTCCAAAGAACTATAGTCAAGGCCAATAGCAACCTTCTTATCAACCCTTTGACTATCCAAGATCTCTTTCTGTAGAAAGGCAGAATTCTGATAGGCCCTAAGCTTAGTTTCTAGGTCAGCAATCTGAGACCTAAGGGACTCCTCAATTTCTGCATTACACTTCTCCTTATTCTCTAGATATTCAATTCTATCTTTAAGGTTAGTGTTTATGAGTTTCTCTAAAGCTAATTCATCTACTCTTTCTTCAAGTTTAGCTATCTTTAGAGAAAGACTACTGTTATCTGATTCTGAAGCTAATAAACTAGTGTGCAAGTTATACATCTCTTGACCTAGTTCATTTATAGTCTTTTTATAATCAGCAGTAGTCATGTCATCAACAGAAATTTCAGGAGATACCTGAGATGGAGATTCCTCGACAGTGTCAGCCATTAATGCAAAAGCATAATTGCTCTGGACAGGTTCATCATCAGAATCTGTGTCATCCCAGCTTTTTCCCTCAGCAATGTAAGCCCTTCCTTTGTGCTTGGCCACCATTGCTTCCAACTTAGCTTTTAGCTTCTCATTTTCTTTTTTCAGATCCTCATAAGAATTCTTCTTATCATATGAGTTGCTTCTGACAGGAGCTGCTTTGGGTTTCCTGCACTCTGTAGCAAAGTGCCCTAAGTCATTGCAGTTGTAGCATCTGACCTTGCTCTTGTCATACATGTTTGGTTTGAAACTGCCAGTACTCTTTGACCCTGAGCCTGAGTATCCTCCTTTACCCTGAAACTTGTTCCCTGAAGCTTTCTTGTACCGGGGGTTCTTTCTGAACTTGATATGCTTAAACCTTGCAGCCATATAAGCCATTGACTTATCTTCCAGCTGCTCCAGCTCTTCTTGAGTGTAGAACTCATCCTCCGGTTCTTCAGAAACTTCATCAACTTCAGCTTCTACAATCTCAGTAATGGTAGAAGGATAGTCAGCTTTGATGGATGAACAATCACTCTGAGCAACAGTGTGATCATTGATACCATATTCAACTAATTGTTGATAACCAAAGTATGGTTGATCAGCAATCAGTGCAGTGGTCTTCTGTAAGGCCATACTCTTGGATTCTGTTGATCCACCACCATATATAATCTTTCTCTGTTCAAGTTCCATCTCAAACGTCTTCAGTTTTCCAAATAGCTTTTCCAAAGTCATAGTCCTGAAGTCGCTTCTTTCCCGGATGGTTTCTGTCTTAACAACTAGATGGGGTGGCATCACAAATGAGAACTTTCTGTTTATCTCTTTCTGTGGATAAGTCTTTCCATGCAGGGTGAGTTCATTCAGTAACAACATGAACCTCTCGTAGATTTGAGAAATGTTCTCTCCAGGTATTGCCTGAAATGCTTCATATCTGGCAATTAGCATATCGTATCTGTTTTCCCTGACTTCTTCAGATCCCTCCATTAATGCCTCAATAGTGTCCCACATCTGCTTTGAAGTTTTCAGACTTAGTATCAGATGTGTCATTGTCTTGGTCATTGATTCAACAATTATGAGTTGCAGATTATGATCCTGTGCAACATATTCCTTATCAGTGTCAGTGTATTCACTTTTCTCTTTGGGAACAGACTTCTGTGGGATACGAACACCATTTTCAACAGATTCAGGAATAATCTTCATAGGCACAAATGGACCATTTTCCAGAATCCCAATGAACATGGGATTAGCAACTCTGATGTACAGCAACATCTTCATCTTCCAGTTGTTGTAGTCATCCTTGTCAAATGGAGGTACTTTGATTCTTAACTTGTGTGTCGACATTGTTATCAGATAAAATTACGATTGTACGGACAGCTAGCTTTTCAGATTGGTTATGGATCACAGATCTGTATATCGATCAGCTAAGCTCTGATACCAATTGTTAGGTCCAATCAGACGTAGAAGGGGGGGGGTTGAATACGTCGTACCAATTTTCTTCGATTTAATTTAATTGCGGATAATCTTGTTTCAGTCCATGTTAAATCAATCGTAAATAAATAACTCCAGCAAGTCGGGGAATATTCTTGTATTAGAAATAATCCTCGGGTGCTACAAATTCCAACACAAGTGTCGGCTGCAGAGACTACAATCACTCTATTACAAACTCTCGATAAAACTGATATTCTAATCTTAACTCTCGAGAATGTGTATAGTGTGTGCACTTTACAAAGTGTGTAGTTGTTTTCAAATGAAAACATCAACCTCTATTTATAGGCTTTCCAACAACTAACCATGGTTAACGAGTTCGTCCTGGACGACTTGAGTTCGTCCTGGACGGATTCGATTTATAAAAATAAATCTAACTCAGAATGTATAAGGGGTGGCGCCACTTTCATATACATATATGTAAATGTATATATATATGAGAGTTGCGCCCCAAATACACACATCTCCACTGTGGTCAAACCTTGCGCCAGTGAAGTCAAACATGGCGCTAATACAGTGGTGAGAGGATATTTACTTAGACACAGAATTGATTCAGTGTCAAGCGCAAGTTTTGACTAAGTCAAACTTTGCGCTTTGACACGGTCAAAACTTGCGCCCCTCAGTGCCACTGTATGTCCTGACTTAGAATCATTTGGGCAACTTAAAGTTGCGCTTTGACTTTCCAGTCAAAACTTGCGCTAGGAGAGCTCAGGTGTATACTGTGTATGTACTTAGAAGAATCCAAGTACTGGAATGTTATTTGAGGCGCAAACTTTGACTTTTAGTCAAAGTTTGCGCTTCAACAGATGTTGGCGCCTCCCCAGTGGTGTACTTAGATAAATCCTTGATTTCCAAACATGTCTCACTTATATATATATAAATATATACATAATTAATTGTGTTAATTAATTACTTGAATTAATTTATTCAAGTAATTCACAATTAATATATATATATATATATATATATATATATATATGTATAATGAGTTCCTTGGCAATATTCTGGAGCAGCTCGATTGACTAGATCAATTGTTCGTTGATTGAATCCACTGAATACTTTCGTATGTCCTGACGTCCTGTGCACTGGTCTGGTTCACGAACGACTCGAACTAAAATAATTCTTTGAATCCTTTGCTTGATAATATACTTGATCAGTCATTCCGGGTTAGATGTTGCTTCGATAAATTTGATTGTAAATAATCAAATTAAATATACTGGAATCTTCTGGTCTTTGATACTTGATCTTCAGACAATCTTGATAGCAGAAACATATTGAACTTTATTCTTCACTGAGGCTTGAACATGTTAATGAACTTCTTCCAGTGGACGGATGCTCGTCTCAGATACCTTGATTGTCTTTGTCTGTTCGTATCGAATCTCCAACCTGTAGATTCCTGTATTATACTTACGTATTGTTTCCTGTCTTTTGTTGTGTTGAGTTATCGTAATTACATTTACATTACATTATGCTTTACAAAAATAACGCATAAATAAATCGCGTTTTCAACATATTTATAATTGGGGTTCAACATCGGGTGTTGAACACTAATTATCATTGTGTTGAATATATCTAAAAAGATGTTTAAACTATACCTCTAGAGTTTGGGTAGGGTCTAGAAACATAAATATTAGTTATATAGCATGTTTATCTTAGTTCTTACATTTAAAAATTGGTTTATGTACTTCTCCACCACTATTTTAATCCATGTTCAACAAAATATGTGAAAAAAATGTTGAACTCAAGTTATATATGTGTTGAACAAAAAAAGTTTGTAAGTTTGTAAGTTTGTACCAGAACCCTCCCCTATATATATATATATATATATATATATATATAGGGTTTTGCTCAAATGAGAACCACTCTTATGGTGAGATATGAGATCTAATCTCAGCCACTCATTTAAATACATTATATTCATCTCTCACCATTCACTTAATATTTTAATATTACACCATCTTCTCATTCAACTACTTATCACCTTCAACCACCCTTTGACCACCACCACCACCTCCGGCGACCACCAGAAAATCACCACCGGCAAATATAAAATCACCATCGTAAAATATAAAATCACCACCGGAAAATTAAAATTCACCGCCAGAAAATCAAAAATCAACGCCAGAAAATTAAAATCACCACATCACCACCATCTAAAAACCACCACCACCACCCCAAATCCGAAAAATCACCAAATACAAAACAAAATCACCGTCGGAAAAAATCAAAAACACCATAGAAAATTATCATTTCCAATTCATCAGCTTCCTCACTATCTCTCTCCACCTCCTCTCTCTCTCTCTACATCCACACACTCTCTCTCATTCTCCATCTAAAAAAAGCCTCGAGTCTCCCCCTCATCCCTCTCGAATCGCTTCACATAAAATCCATCCGTCAACAGAGAATCAAACGGCGACTCGACGAAGCGGACCGAGTTGACTCGGCGAGTTCAGGCAATGGGGGTAAGAACAGAGGCGGCGCTGTGGATTTAAACAGTCCAGGACGTTGCCGAGGCTTGGAACGGCGTTGTTTGGAGGAGCAGTGGTTGTCATATTGAGGAACGTACGGGGAGATGCAGGAGACAATGTGTGTGTGGCTGCCGGCGGTGGCGATTAAGCCGCCGCGGCGCTTCCCGGTCATGACGTATATAGGGAGAGGGGGGAGAGAGAAAGAGCAGATCGGTGTTCGATGGTGACGGGGAGGTGGCTGTGCGTGATGGTGATGGGTGGTGGTGTTGGGAGGTGAATGAAAGAGAAGAGGTTTGAATGTGTGGTTGTGATTTGATTTGGAGATAAAAATGTGTGGCTGAGATTAGATCTCATATCTCACATTATAGGGTTCTCATTTGAGCACCACCCTATATATATATATATATATATTTGAATAATCACTTTGATTTTGGTTTTTTCGCTTTGGTTTTCGCCTAAAACCGAAACCGCAACCGTTATAATCAGTTCTGTTTAGAAATTTTCGATTTTGGATCGGCTCGGTTTTAGGCGGTTCGGGTATTATCGATTTTCACCGGTTTTGGTTTCAATTCGATTTGTTGCTCAGCCCTACTCTTGGATATTGAAATATGGATTTGAAATTCGATTTTATATAAATACTTTTTAACTAAACATGAGGCATGAGTTTGAAATGAATCAAACTTGTAGATCAACGCCGGAGAACTATAGACAAAGACCCCTGCAGGAATTAATATACAAACATGTCACCAGCACTTGGAGAATATATATATATCTGTTGGTAAGATTTTGTATATTTTCTTAAACTTAGGTTTATACATTTACGGCTTACGGGTATGTAGCATCTTGATCAACTCTAAGATTTATCCTCCTTAGCCAAACGGAGTGCAAAACCATATGAAACACATCGAATCTCGTAGCGGGACTGTTCAACACGAAGTGTTTCCTCACTTGTCTTAACCCTTCTTTCAGCTTCACATATTTGTCCTCAGGAACCTCACTCAAAATCTCTTTCAACCTCGGAATATCTGAAACGGGAATCTCTAAAGAAAAGGCCTCCCACCTCAATACATCACTAAATGGCAACACATAGTTTTTCGACAATATTACTGGCACACATTCAGCGTAAATTGCCTCAACAATTCTTGGACTAGCCACTTCATGACCACTAGGACATAGACAGAACTTGGAGGTAAGCATGAAAGAGTAGTAATCTAGGCCTTTAGGAAGGTACTCGAAGACGGGGAGGGTGGTGTCCCGATTTTTCCAGTGATTGAGGAGAATGGGGCGGATGGGCCCGTGGTTCCCTCCAGCAAAGAAGGCCAGATATTGAGGCGGGGAAGTTGGTCGAGGTGTGAGGAGCTTAGCTGGAATGGTGCCGTCGAAAAGGTGGATTTCGGGGAGGGAGACATCCTTTTGTGGGTTGAAACCCTCAGAGGAGTTAGCATTGCACAAGACTCTGATTGATGTGTTGTAGAGAAGAGGATTGCCTCTTGAGGCATGGGGCCCCTGCAATGCATGGTTACAACTGTAAGGACTAGAAACTGCATGTTATGTTGTTGATAATAAACTAATAATATACATACTGAAGTGTACCAAAATAATCATCATAATTCATAACAGAGGTGATTAAAGAAAACATACCCAGTCATGACACGAGAGCATAAAGTGATCAGCTCCCTGAGTTCTATTCCAAAAAGGGTGCTTCGTGGAGACAACTCTGATGTAATCAGAAACAAAGTCCTGAAGTGGTTTGAGATTATAAGATTTAGGTGTGTAAAGGTATTTCACCATCCAAGTTACACTAAAGGGCATGAAGAAAAGGTGAGCTAAGTTAGGGTCTCTTGTTCTGAACTTGCTCTTCTTCCCCTGCTCAATTTCTTGTATGAATCTGCCTTCTGTTGTGTATATATCTTTACAAGGCCCGTCATGTACAATTGGCAGTTCCCCTTCTTCGTATACGTACACCTTCAGCCTCCTCTCCATCTCTAGATAACTTCTGTAAATATAATGCATTACTTTATTTACAAGTTTAAAATAAACTAGAACAATTTTTTTTACAACTTGCAAGAATGTAAACAGAGGATGTAATGTATGAAAAGGTACTCGCACAAAATTATTATGCTTCAAGTAATGATAAAAGACAGACTCATGCAAAGGGATCACTTTTTTCACAAACAAGCTACCTATTGTATAGTTGAGTAAACAATTTGAGTTTATCGTCATAAATCTTACAAAAGATTTAAGGTTTACTATGCACACATCTTCTGATCATTATATGCATTTTTATTGTTGAGACTACCGAGAATGGTAAAAGGAAAAATATACATACTGGTGATTAGTAATCAATTATTGAATTAGCATTACTCTTCGTTAAAAGATCTATGTAATTAACTAGATGTACAAAGTGTTAACATTGATTATTGGCTAAATGGAGACCTAGTTATCATTAACATTATACTACCTTAATTCCATTTGTAATGATCGTCGATCCAATTCTCCATCAAGTCATGATAATGAAGATTTTTAAGTTACACGAACATATATAGAAAGACTGTGCTCTATAGATTATGGCACTTTGTGTTGAAAGATCTAGGTAATTAACTAGATGTGCAAGTTTTAACATTAATTATTGGCTAACAGCAAACCTGGTTATCATTAACATGATACCACCATTATTCCATTTGTAATGATCGATTACATTCTCTATCATGTCTTGATAGTTAAGATGTTCAAGTTACATGCACATAAAAAGACTTGTAATGAGTTTATATAATCATTACAGATGACAATAGAATAGAAGTTAGTAGCATACAATATCTACTATAGTATTTAAACTAAATGGGATAGAATAGTAGATAAAGAACCTCTGTAACTAAACCTGCGGTGTACTTAACATATCCTTCAACAGAAAAACTTACAGTGAGGACACTGGACTCTTGGAGTATGGGTTGGCTTCTATTTGACAGATTGATAGATAAAAGTTGAACAGGGTTACGTTGTAATCTGTCGTTCCAAATAGAGTAGCCTAAAACTGAAGTACGAAACACGGCTAATCTCATAACCTGTAATGAGTAAAAAAAACCTCACCTTTTTTTCCAAGTTGAAACAATGGAGTGAAGTGAAATGAGTGAAACGCACTAGTCCCATTACAACCCATGCGTCTAGTACACGACTAGAGTTGACAGAATGTATCCCAAAAGGTGTATAGAAACCTTTTGAGTTTACAGACCCAAAGTGCTATGGATTGTGTAGTTGTCATTTTTGAACGTGGCTTTGAAGGGAAGTAGTAATACTTCTTTTCAAGTCTAATTCATCTCTCTGTTTCCAAATTATCAATCATTTCGCGCATCAAGCTCTACGTTGTTTTTTCTTTCAACTCCACTTGATATAAAAACCTCACCAGAAAAATTAAACCTCAAGTTTAACAGAGAACACTGTTGTTTAGTTACCATAGTACAAATGGAAAATGTACACTTGCCAGTTGCCAGTAGGAAAAAGCAAAATAACTAAAGTTGTGTTCAGGAAGCAAGATTAAATCAAATATCCTAGAGATTAATTTTAAATAAATATAAATATATATTGAATAATTTGCTCATCCTATCGTTCAAAATTAATAAATGGCCCACTTTTGCTATGATTACAAAGTGAATAAGTTCATATTTACCTTCCACTATTTATTTTGTACCTTTTTCCACAAGAATTTTGCATTACCTATGTATTTTTCGCTTTCACGCCTGCATCTTTTCTTCTTCTTATTGTGGTGTGGCATTATCATGCACTAGTATATTAGTCACATTCAAATTAGTAGACTATCTATAGCGACAGAGCATTCTCTCCTTTCCACAAAAGAACAGAGTTAATCAAACACTTAACCATTAATCAAACCTCGATGCAGTAAGAATAAGAATAGTATAAATGTAGATTTAGAGATTTCTTTAAGATAACTCTTTGTTCTTTTATTAGATTAAAGTCTGTCTGTAAGTTAAAGATTAGACAGAGTACAGGCTTTCTGATTTGAGTTCATTACCAAATTAAATTCTTTTACCTATTACTCAAACTTACACTAAATATAGTCGTTGAACATAAATAAACAAATAATTAGCAAATTAGCAAATTTACGTAATTAACAAAAGTACAGAAAACACACAACTTTAGCATGAAGCTGAAGAAGAGCATAGACTTACTGATAAAATGCACCAGGATTACGGTAAATATAATCACTGCCGAGTACAGTTGAGAGATTACGAGTCGAAGCAGCAGCAGTCCGAATGGAAGCTCGAGCTCGAGCCAGTCCTTGTTCCACTCGATCTTCTTCTCTCTGCAAAATTAGCTATAATTACTACTGAAAAGTGTACAGCTAATCTCTTTGATACAGAATGTGTCATCCGTTACGTACTTTATTTCTACTAATGAAAAACTCAAAACGAACGTAATTTCTGGTTTTAATTGCTCTATAACAACTTTTAACTAAACAGAGCACACTCGCAGTAGTGTGTGTAAAGACACAAACTTATATGCAACACAAAAATTTCATCCTGAATTCGATTGTGATCCGCCAAATTTTAGCAATACAGCGCGAACACAATCAAATTAGATAAATTTACTGTACACACGCACACGTAAACTGCAATCTATTTTGCAATTTGCATACACATCCGCAACATAGAACATAGCACATAGAATCGTCAATGAAGAGAGAGAGAGAGAGAGAGAGAGAGAGATTACGAACAATGACGGTGTGATTATGAGGAGACGAAAGTGCAGAATTGAAATCGGTAGAAACTACAGCAGCCGGAGCATGTTGATGATCCAGTAAATTCGTCTGAAGCGCGACGACCGGAACTCTGAACTCGGATCGGACACCTGACAAAAACGACGACGGTGACGGCGACGAACTGTGAAAAACGGCGGAGAAAAGCACGGAAAGCATGAGCAATGTGGAGAGTACAATGAGCAATGTGGAGAGTACAATGACGGAAATCACTTCACAAGCAGAAGCAGAAACTCCTTCAAAACTCATCTTCTTCATCTTTCCCTCTCGTGCGCTGTGTTACTTGTTCTCCGTATGTAAGTATGTATGTATATAGATAGCAGAGTAATAGTGTGTATGTAATGAATGTTATGATTTGAAATTAGCAGTATTAGAGAGGGACTAGGAGCAGTCAAGTGAACAAGGGGGAGGGTGGGCGGGGAATTTGGAGAGATTTTTGTTTTCCCCTCTAACTTTTTATATACTGCCTCCCACAAAATAAGTTAAATTAAGTATTGTTTTGATTTTTTAACGTAATTTTAGATGCAAAAAGATCATACTTCTATATATTATTTTTTATTCTTTTCTGAATAAGAGTTTAACATCTATAATTTTATTCAAAATAGAAAATTTGAAAAATAATGTGTAGAAGTTAGTTTTTTTTTTTTGCACCTTAAAGGGACTGAGGGAGTAACTTATTGGAGCTACAACAACTCTATTCGAAAATGTTTTTTTTTAATTAAATGTTGAGCAGTTTAGAAAATTCGAAGCAGGTTTGCAAATCTAAAATCCAATGAGATATATCCTATCATATTTTTTGGATAACACATGTCCTCTGATAAAATCTCGCTTCAGCTAGTCCCACTTTTTAATTATTTATTCGAAAAAGAGATAAAACACAAGCATTATAATAAATGATTTAAAATTAAAATATATCAGAACTATTATCTTTCACCTATAATCCGTTTTCACATAATAGGACTAGTGGTTAAAAGAGAATTTAAGACAAAAAATATAACAATTTCTAACAAAATCATGTGGAGTCTCTGCATGGTTTTGTTAGAAATTGTTATATTTTTCGTCTTAAATTCTCTTTTAATCGTTGTTCCTAGTCCTATTACGTGAACTCTCGGTAGAGTTCATGCCCTCACGTGAGAACCTGCTACGAATTTTATGTGAACCCACTACGAATTTTATCATATTTTCGAATAAGTTTTCTCAGTTTAGTTACGTGTTAAAATCTTAATCTAGACTCGATACACCAACACAAGCTTGATCGAGAATGAAACAAGAAAACTAAGAACCACCCATTACTTCATCAACTGTGTTTACAAACTTGCAGAAAAGAAAAGTGAAAGTGAGCTACTAGTATACTAATGCTATTATATACAACCAACTGGTGTGTGTGGAATGCTGTGGAATCTTCTTGTAACTGACTCTTAACAGCCTAACAAACTAATAGCTTTGCTGAGCTGGCATTGCATTGCTAGCGCCATCCTGTAACCTTCTGGAAGGTTTGATCCACATCAGTTGTGCATAACTTGCAACTGCAACATGCATTTTGAGCATGCATGTTATATGTTATCGCAACAGCCCCCCTCAAGTTAGGAGGGAAGGATGAAACTCCTAACTTGGACAATAATGAGTTCAAATGTGGTGAGGGTGCAACCTTAGTAAAGATATCCGCCAACTGTGATGAAGTAGGGAGATACGTTAATTGAAGTAAGTCTTCCAAAACTTTGTCCCGAGTAAAATGACAGTCGAGTTTGATATGTTTGGTACGCTCATGGAACACGAGGTTCTTTGCTATATATAACGCACTTTGGTTGTCACAATGAAGTGTGACTGGTTTAAGATCATGAATACCAAGATCCTCAAGAATACGAACTGCCCAGGTGACCTTGAGGCTGCAGCAGCCATGGCACGATATTCTGCTTCGGATGAAGAACGTGAAACAATAGGCTGCTTCTTAGATTTTCAAGTAATAGAAGAGTTACCAAGTAGAAGAATATAGCCTGTGATGGAACGCCTGGATTCTGGACAGGACGCCCAATCAGCATCTGAAAACGCTTGGAGCTTAAGCTCATTAGAAGAATTTAACAAAATACCCTGGTTAACAGTGTGAGCAACATATCGTAAAGTATGATGCAGTGCTGCTGGGTGTGGAGTACGTGGGGCATTCATGAACTGACTTAAGCTTTGGACAGTAAAAGCAAGGTCAGGTCGTGTGTTTGTTAAGTAGTTGAGCTTCCCCACAAGGGAACGATAAAACTCTGGATTAGGAAGGAGGTCACCATCTGAACTATTGAGCCTGAGGTTTACAGGTAGTGGTGTAACAACATTTTTGGTGAGCTCAAGGCCTGAGGTGACAAGAAGGTCCTTTGAAAACTTTCTTTGGCTCATCATAAAACTAGAAGGAAGATAATTTATTTCAATACCAAGGAAATAACGAGCCTTCCCCAGATCTTTGATGGTAAACATATCATCCAGATGCGATTTTAAAGATTAAATAACATCAAGATCAGTTCCTATAAGAAGAACATCATCAACATAGACAGAGACAATGCAAATCTTACCATTACAATGCTTAGTAAACAAGCTGTAATCGTTTTTAGACTGAGAGAAACCTTGGCGAAAAAGTTCAGCTACCAACTTGTAATTCCAGCATCGTGAAGCTTGTCGTAGCCCATAAATCGATTTTCTAAGCAGGCATACCAGATTATCAGGGTTGGGGATACCTTCAGGTACTTTCATGTACACTTCCTCAACCAATGTACCATGAAAAAACGCATTATTTACGTCAAGCTGAAAAACTGACCAATTTTTACTAGCAGCCAAGGCAAGCAAGATGCGGACAGTTCCCATTTTCACAACAGGCGAGAATGTTTCAACAATGTCGATGCCATATTTTTGATTGAAGCCCTTGGCCACAAGCCTGGCTTTGCATCTTTCAAGGCTCCCATCTGCCTTCACTTTGACCTTAAACACCCACTTTGATCCGATTGTTTTCTTCCCTTTTGGCAATGTGACTAAGTCCCATGTATGATTCTTATTTAAGGCAGAAATCTCAGCTTGCATTGCTGATATCCAAAGAGGATCAGTGGCAGCCTCAACATATGAAGTAGGTTCTGTAACAGCACATGGGGTCACAGTTGGTTGGTGCTGAACAAGATTGCACCAGTGTGAAGAAACAAAGGCATGACACTGATAATTAGATAAGTATGTAGGAGCTTTATGTGCTCTGGAAGACCTCCTTAATTCTGGAAACTCAGTATGAGAACTGAGATCAACTATACTGGTAGTAGAGAGATGAACAGAAGGAGGTGTAGTGTGCTGAGAATTCGTCATGCGTGTGTCAGATGTATTAGGTTGTGTAGTAGGTGGAGAATGCTGTGTAAAGTTTTGGGTAGAATTCTGTGATGTTGTGTGACTTTCTGGAGAAGAAGCACCACTATTATGAGTACTTGTAGATACAGCAGAAGGATTGATTGAATCATCATAGGATACTGTTGAAGCTGACACAGGTAAATAGATTGCAGTATCAATCTTTTGAAGGGAGTCCGGATCATGAAATGGAAAGTATCCTTCATGAAAGTTGACATTCCTAGAAACAAAAATCTACCTAGTTTTCAAATCAAGTACCCTGTAGCCTTTTTGACCAGGGTAGTAACCCAGAAATGCACTGTAAGTCTAAATGTAAAGACAACCCTATCTGTTACATAGGGATGATAACTCAACAATAGAACAGGACAAGTAAATAACACTACGCCTGCACCGGAATCGGAAGATACGAAGACAAAGGTTGAAGAAGCCATCTACAGTCTTGAATGAATAAGTTCACTGGAAGAAGTTCATTAATATGTTCATGCCTCGGTGAAGAATAAAGATTGAAGTATTCAAGATTGTGGAAGCAATGAAGATGTTGTCCAAGTACTCGAAAGATTTCAGTGCAACCCCTGAAGCAAGATATTTTTATATATCTTGGTTGGTTATTTATAATCAACAAACTGAAGCATAAACTAACCCGGAACCGACTGATCAATGTTTGCTGACAAAGAAGGTACAATGTGTGACTTCAGTGTTAGTCGCTTGTGAACCAGACCAGTGCACTAAGCGTCAGCACATACGGAGTTTGCAAAGTATTTATCAATCGAAGAATTGATCAAGTCATAACAAGTCATTTGTTCCAAACTCAAGCCAAGCCAAATGCCTAGCCTCTGCAAGCTGTATCAAAGTCTCTGCTCAAATGCCATATGTCAAGCTTCCACACAAAGCCATATCAGGTGACCTATCTTTTATATGTGTGCACTTATATATTTGTATATGTACAAATATATTTATATATATGTATATATGTATATTTAATTAAATATAATATATATAATATATATGTATATAGTATATGTATTTATATTTTACATAAGCAATTATATAATTAAGTGTATATATATATATATATATATATTATGTGCATAAATATATGTATATTTAGAGAGAGTTATATATATCTTTATATATATATTTATATTTATATTTACACATAGTTATATGTATATTATATATATTTAAATATATGAGAATATATTTAAATATATGTGTATATATATGTTACTATATGTTTATATAAATATTATATATGTATATATTTATATATACTTTTCTTTATATATATTTATGTTTATATTTATATTTATAAATAACTATATATATCTCTATATATATTTATATATATTTACATTTGTATTTACATATAATTATATAGGTCATTGCTCAAAAAATAACACTCTTAAAAGAAGAATAACACAGAACACTTCAGAATCATATATAGAATCTCATCTAAAACTTGAATTACTTTCAAGTTTTAAGTTGATTAATGTTTTATTATGAATGATAATAGTATCCTTCATGTTTAAAAATAAATTTGGGGTTAAAACTAACATGATTCTATGTAAAATTAATTGTTGAAAAAATATATATGTGATTCTATTCCGGATTCTATTCTGGATTCCGTTCAGGATTCTATAATATTTCATATTAATAATGTGGATGAATTTGGATGTTAGATTTCATATATTAAGTTTAAATGGTGCCTAACTATGTAATTATAGTCTTAACAAATCATTTTTCATGAAAAATAAAGTGTTATGATAGTGTTCTGTGTTGTTCTTTTTTTAAAGTGTTCTGTGTGGAGTGCAACCCTAATTATATATTATATATATTTAAATATATGAGAATATATTTTAATATATGTACATATATTATTATATGTTCATATAAATAAAATATATATGTGTGTATATATTTATATATATTTTTATTTATTAATATAATAACAACATAATATATTATATTATATGTATTATGCATGCATGTGATGATGTCAGGTGTCTAGGGCAACCTAGGGTTTGCATGTGCAGGAGGAGAGATAACAATGGAGTTCTCCACTGTATCAAGCTCAACTTCACACTTAGTTTGTTTTAAACTAAGTCATGCACCCTCTATACACTGTATGGCGCAAGTTCACCATTACTTAGATTTTTTCTAAGTCATGGTGATACACTGGTAGCACAGTTGGCGCAAGTTTGATGAGAGAGAAGGGTGAAGCACATGGAACAACTCATCAGGCGCAACTTTCATGTTAATTAGGAGAGAGAACATGGGTTTGTGTATATATGAGGCGCAAGTTCAAGTGTCTTAGAATTATTCTAAGTAACAAGACTTACACGGGATAAACTACTGGCGCAAACTCCTTCCCTCATGTGGCGCAAGTTCAGGAGAGATAACAGACACACACATATGCTATATACAAGCGCAAGTTTGTGGATAAACTAAGTCAAGGAGTTTGAAGAGAGAGAACAGTGGACACTCTCCACTGTAGGAGCGCAAGTTCATGAACTCAAGAATTCTCTAAGTATTCTACACCTCCAGTACACATACAGAGAAGCTTTGGAAGCGCAAGTATTGACCAAGAAAAGTCAAGCGCAAGTATTGACTTGCACCGACTCTTCTCTCTATCTTTGGCAAAGTGGCGCAAGTTTGAGTTATATATATGTATATATATATATATATATATATATATATATATATATATATATATATATATATATATATATATATATATATATATATATATATATATATATATATATATACTCGGCGCAAGTTTGGCTTTATGTTGTTAACTAGGGTTAGTTTATGAAAAGCCTATAAATACCCCATGTGTGTTCTCACAATTGTAACACACACTCTTCACCACCTTTATGGTGGAATGGCTTGGTGCCTTGCACACTACTACACACAAATAAACTCTAGCTTAGTTTTGTCTTATATATATATTTAGAAGCTAGGGTTTGTGAGTGTAAGTAGTAGTAGCCATTGTAGCCAACCTTCGGGTTTGGATTTATAGCACCCTTCGAGGTATTTATCAATATACAGATATACCTTGGAAAATATTGTGTGTTGGTTTAATATTTTCATATCCTCAGAAACCGACCTTATAAATATCTGGAACACGAAACCCATTACAGGACTGCAATTTATTTATCCGCAAGATTCGAAAGAATTTTAAATTGTAGTGAGTATCGTATTCAACCCCCCCTTCTACGATACTTTGGACCTAACAATTGGTATCAGAGCCAGGTTGATTGATATACAAATCAGGATCCTTATCGTACGGAAAATCAAGAACCTAGCTTTGGATATTTGATTAGGGGAAATGTTCTTCCGGTTTGTGTTGCTGAATTTGTCCGTAGGCCTAAGCAAGGATTATCCGTCGGATACTGAACTTTGGACTGGGACTTATAAATTTATACTTTAAATTTTAATAAGTTTATTTTATAAATTTTACTTAATTTATTTTAAACTTATTAATTGAGTTTATTATAAATTAATTAAATTTATCTTATAAACTTAATTAAATTTACTTTATAAACTTTACGAAATTCATTTAATAAATTTGCTTAAATTTATTTTAGACTTGTAAAGTTTACTCTTAGACTTTATCAAGTTTATCATAAATTTTTATAAATTTATTATTTAAATTTGTATAGTTTATGATTTAAATTTAAGTTAAAATATTAAATATAAATTTAAGAGGATTTAACTGATTATGAATATAAGTTCAAGTTCAAGGGTTCAATTTCGTTTGTTCTGGAAGCTATGATTTAATTGGAGACGAGACACTTGAATATTTTCACAAATTAAATTTATGCAATAAATTTTAATATATTTACTAAATGAATTTGAAATAAATTTATTCTAAACTTATTCAGTTTATTATGAATTTATTTGAATTTATTTTTTAAATATAATTAAATTTACTTTATAGATTTAACTAAGTTTATTTTATACTACATTTTCTTTTATTTTTTAAAACTTATTTTTAAATTTATTTTCTTTATAATTTAAACTTAGTTTAAATAATCAAGTGTCCCGTAACCTTTTTAATTATTCTACTCCAAGACAAATCAGATTGACATTTAGTTGAGACAGATCAGGCTGACAGATTACAAGACAAACACCGGGTTTTCAAATACCAGATTCTCAGAACCGGTAATGGAAGTACATTGATGACCCAATCCAATTGATTTCTCAAAGGATTATTAGAAGCAGTTTTCTATGTTCGACAAAGCTGATTGTGATTCGAAGAAGGTTCTATTGAAGACTAATTTGGTACTACTAAAAGTGGATTTTGAAGAAGGTACTTCAGGCCTTGATCTGAGTAATTACTCCGACTTGATTATCAGATCACCAGATCAGGATGGGAATTTGTTACATCTACAATGAAGCATCTTTCCAGGGCTCGGAATGTCAACTTTGTATGGCACCACTAGTAGTAGGAAAAGAGAAGTTTTTGCAGAAGAATCTTCAAGGGATTTCAATCTAACTCAGTGATTCAGGGATATACAATTACTCAGTGAATTGTACCAATGCTAAATCTATTTGGAATCAGCTGAACCAAAGACAGAGAACTGTGGAGGTTTAAGGATATATTTATCGAGTTACTACCGCACCAAATCAGTTTCGTGCATTTATGTCAGAACCTTAGGATTGAACAGAAGAGTTTGTAGCTGCTGAATTTGAGGAAGCTCAAGTCGACAAAAGTTAACAATTTTGAAGAATGTGAGGACAAAACTTCAAGGATTAGCATAACACTGTCTGAGAGGTTTAGTCATGTCAGATTCAGATGGAATCCATTGGTTACAAGTGGAGATCACTCTTCGGGGTTCAGTTCGACAGGTTGTTTGAAAACTGAGTTGGTCAGTACACATAATATTGATTGGTATCTTTAGCAAAGAAGGGTTGCTATATATATTGAAGCCTCGACAAACAAGGATGATAGGGCTTATCTGAAATTCAAGTGGATGTTTTGAAAGAAGCGTCACAACAAGTTTTTATGCTACTTAAGGAAATGTGTGAGATGGATCAGTTGCTGATGAGAAGGATGATTATGGTTATCTGGTTATCCTAGCATTCTCTGAAGATGACTCACCTCGCACTTCTCAGGTACGAATTCTTTTTAACTATGCATTACATATTTCTTTATATTCAAAGCATGTTTTAAATCTCTGAGTAGAATTGTTTAACACACAAGCACAAGCATGATAACATCACAATAGATAATGTTGAACTAGTATGCTAGATCACTGTTCTGGTAACTAGGATTGATGATAATCTTGTGCATGTGTCTTTAGCAGATTCTTAACATGTGTATGAATATTTAGGATTTGATTATTTGCAATGGTGAGATTAGAAGCTTTCCTTTGGAACACGACTCTTAGTTTTAGGGGTTATGATCCTAGCATGTATAACTTTGTTAAAACACTTTGTTTCAGATTCCCTAGTACAATTAGACTTGCTTATTTATCTGAATTGTTTGTTAAGGAATTTATTTGTTCTATGATGGAATGTCTACCTTGTGTCAGTAGAAATTTTAGAACTTCATGTTAGATCTAAAACTGACTTAGGTAATAGAGATAGTATAATGCCATATAACAACAGATTGGAATCAGATCCTTATGCTCTTAGAAGATTATTGAATATATATAATTCTACTTTATACCTGTTGCACTTGTGTTAATTGGTTTAAGTAGAGAGTACTGAATCTTCTGAATTGCATAACTGCCTGTCTTGCTCTTGTCTTATTTTTGATTGTTTGCCATGTGTATTCAACATCATGTCTGCTTATTTTCATGTCATGAATGCATGTCTTTGTACTTGCATTGATTTTAGAAAAGCATGTTTGAGAATCACATTAGGGCAATGTCTAAATAAGAATTAGCATGTTAAGGTTGCTTCTGTTGTTACCACTGTTAAAGAAAAATCTCTAATCCATCCGGACCCAGTTATGATTGGGGACCTAGAACTCTTTCCATTTGTGATTGCAGGTTACATATGTTTCATATGATTTTTGGTGCACTCTGTTTGCTGAGTAGCTGAAATCATATGATTCACAAAAAGTACACTGTTAGCATATGTGATCGTGTGAGCAGTTCCGTCAATAATCTTTGGAAGATGACAACGAAGATTCTCTTACGGGACATGCTTGTTTTGATGGAATGTCATTATAAAAGCACATCTTTCTTGGAAGAGTCAAAGCACACAAATTCTTAGTATCAGACTGTTCTCTGACAAAGGACATCATGTCATTTCACGGAATAATGTTTTATCTTAAATCAGGAAGGATGTAAATTTTACTCGTAGCTAAGATGGAACTTCAACTGAAGATGGAGTGAGCTGTTTCGATAGTAAAGCTTCATCGGATGAGTATTAGCTATGGCACTTGAAGCTCTCAAACTTGTATGTCAAAACAAGGAGCTCTTTTTATTAATAAGAAGAGAATTGGTGAGAGGACTACCTCATCTGGAATTCAATATGGATGAAGCTCAAGAGGTATGTCATTAGGGAAGTCGAAGGAGCATCGCACGGAAGCCAAGATATGATCAACATTACTGAGCCGCTTCAGATGATACATATGGATTTCTACGGATCAGTTAATGTTATATCTACAACAAAGCCAGATATCTTTTTGCGATGATCGTTGACTACTCTAGACTCTTTTGTGTTGTTCATATGTGTTCGAAGGACAAGACGTCACAAATAGAGGTTGATCAAGATGAACGCTGATCGTTGATAAATCCAGAAAGGCACCATTCTGTTAGTGGCCAATCAGAAGCAAACACTAACTCTTGGTATGTGTTTGGAGGAAAATGTCTCTTTGCAAGTCTTGCATTTGAAGATCAAAGAATATTTTTCTCGGCCACTCAATGGAGTCTATAGTCTACAGGGTGATTGTGATTAATCAACAGAAGGTGATTGTAAGTCTGGATAGGACATTGAACGACACTTTGCTCCAAGCTGTTAAAGGTGATATCATTGGTATTATGATGATTCAAATCCATGCAGAATCTCTTTGCAAGGATAAGGATTGTTAAGGAAATCCCAGCAACAGCTTAGGGGGAGCATTTGGTGGATCCACTAGTCAAACTCAACACCACATTGAAGATGAACAGGACATATCAAGAACGCATCTGCTTAGACAAAGGGTTTGGAGTCAATATCATTCCTGGGTTCTAGTTCTTAAATGTTCCGAATGGTGAAGTGAAGACTAGGAGAGCTATTGTGAAAGGATGTTGTTTCTTTAGGTATCATTCTTAAGTGAAACTTAAGGAAGATTCAGAAGCTCTTAAAGGGATCCAGATTGAGTGATTGCACAGCAAGATGATCTCAATCAGTTTGAAAAGCAGATTGTGCGGATTCTGATACACTGACTAAAAGACAATTCAGTACTTAGTACTTTTCGGGTATTCAGATTCCAACCGGAGGTTTTTGGCTCTGTTACGAGGGACAAGCCAAATTGGTTGCTTAGAGTTACTTCAAAAGAGAAGCTTATGAAGATGATGGAAATAGAATCTTCAAGTTCAGGACTCTACATCTTAGAGGACTCAACGACCTTCACGATTGAACTAAAGCAGCATTGACGAGACTCGGGTTCAGGATATTACAGTGAGCTAGAAGATGAAGCTTCATGCAACATTTCAAGGACTTTGCAGCTGCAGATCCAACAGAATTTGTATTCTCTTTCTTCACCAGCTCTCTATGAGTTGCTATCCAACACCTGATGATCGTCACGGACATGGTATGACTTCTGACTAACATATTATCTTAAAATCTGTTTGCTAGAGTCATATTTAGTATCCAAATTATTACCTCTCATGATACAAGGCACACACAATACAAATATATGTGCTGTGATACCATGATTATATTATATGTGGACTAATGTCACTTGTGCAAGATAAATGCTAAGTGAATGCAGATTAGTGATATGATGAGTTTGTTGGAAAGTTGCAATTCTTTATGGCCTACTAGTTAGCCTAAAGAATGATGGCAATAAAAGGAAGTCAAGGATCTTTTGAATATGCGCATTTTGGAAGATTTTAGACCTGCCAAGACTTATGCCAACAACCACTGGACTTGATCAGTACAAGAAAGGTACATCAACTGAAATGTCAAGTCTTAGAGGTATTCAACTTATCACTTTACTTAACTGCAAGTGGATCACATGATATATTTTCTATAAGGTATTACTTCTTTCATGAGCATGTCTATCGTATTTCTTGAATGAATTTATGAGTATTAAATTGTCTATACATAGGACTTGTGAATTTATTTAAAATCCAGTACCTCGTGCTTTTTGCTATTATATATGATTGCCATGTTTATTGATTTGCATGCTTAGATGGTGATTATATGTTTTAGCATGAGTATTTGTTATTTCAAATTATTTAAATTGTGTTGCATGACAATTAAGTGACTTATTTGTTCATGATTTAAATTATTAGAGATGACATGAAGCATGACTTAATTATGTTATCTTTCTTGATCTATACCTCTTTAACAATTGGTATCTAGTAGAGAACTTTGTCATAATCAAGTTGTGATATATCTGTATTTGTGAACATACTTAGGATTATTTTCTAGGTTGAATTCATTTTTATAGGTATAAAATCTGAAGCATGACTTATTCGTTTCTAGACTTGTGACTTGTATCAGTAATTGGTATCTAGTTTGAATCTAGTTAGAATTTAGTCATGATATACTAGTATTTGTGGAGTTACTTAGATTCTCTCTAGGCTAAATCAATTTATATTAGTGTATATATTTGAAACATAGCTATTTGTGTTAGATATTTGATGATTTATTAATTGGTATTTTATTTCATGTCTAACTGCATATAGGTGTGATACTTTAAGTGTTAGTGATATTTTGCATGCTTATATGTAGATCACTAATATTAATTGTCAATATTTTTCTGCGAGGAGTTGTGTGAGTCCACTTGTGTTTAATGATTATCTGTATAAGACTCGTGAACTTTTCTTCAACTTTCCCTCGGGCTTGCGAATATCTTTGTATGATTGTCATGATTTTAGTTGTTATATGCTGATCTGATAATTATATGATATTGTGTAGGTAATTATTATTTTATCTTAGTTAAATTGTGATCCACAATTATATGCTTATTTGTTTCATGGTTGACTTTAATAGAATAATAGAAGCATGATTAATTCATTTTTGAAGTATTTAATTGGTATCTATTTTTGATGCTTTATTGATGTTTTATTTGTGAATTGATTGTGATGTATTGGCACTGGTGAAATATTGTTGCATATTTCTTAAAACCACTGGTGCCAATATATTTTTAGGTGTTTAATATTCTGGGTATAAGGGAGACAACAAAATCTTTATTTTGTCTCGTATTTATGTTATGGAGTGGTGAGTTTCTGTAAAGAAATTTCCTCATCAATTGATTTCAACAATTGGTATCCAGTACTCTATTTCATAAATATTTCTTAGAATATTTTACATCAATACATGAAGCGTCCTAAGACGAGACATTGATTATCTTGTATTTGTGTACATGGTAATCTTTGTCACTTGCAGCGTCTGTTTTGACGATGTGCTAGTATGATGCCTTTTCACTAATTATTGTGGCGAGCGCTTTATACACTGTAGCACATAAATTTTCTTGTTTCCTTTTTAAATTGTAGTGAGAAACAGGAGTCTGTGTCTTTTTCAAAGACAAGTTCATTTAAACCTTTTATGCATAGATTCAGACTCTCGTACTCAAACCAGTTTTTAATGGGAAACTTTGATTCTTTCATCGGTTGTGATTGTCATTCTTTATGAAAATCATTTTTACAATCACAATTGATTCATTTTTCTCAAAAGATTAAATGCAATTGCTTTCATTCAAAATCATAGATTTTTTAAAGTGCATTTATATCTCATTTTGTTCTTTGGAACCTAATCAGCCTCTTGGCTTTCCTAGATAGTCATAAGGTTGAAAACCAACAATCTTTATCCCAGACTATAAAACCAAATTCAGAACACATCCCAACTTTCCCCCTGGAGTGATAAGGAACTTATTAGACTAAAAGTCAATGAGGGAGAAACTGTACTTGTTGCAGCAAATAAGGATGTGAGGGATAGTGTACCCACAGCTCTACCTCTCAAGAAGAAAAGGTGTTTTTGAACTTGAGGTAACTGTTGCTCATCTGTATTCTCTCAAAAGAATATAGAGCTGAAAAGGCAATAAAACAGTCTCTGGAATCATTCTCTCAACAGGATGAGTCCATTGAAATTCGCTCGTCAGCCAGAGCATCGTGTATTAAGTCAAGCACATCATCAGTAATCACTCTGATGAAGAGCCTAAACAAAAAATCTTATGGACACAATACAAGAGAGTGCACAGTGAGGTTAAAGGTTTTGTTCTAGAAGCAACTTCTTCATTTACCATTTTACGGTAGATAAGATGGTTGAGTTCATAGTGGAAGTGCTGGGATTTAGGGATGTGTTAATAAGATGCATTTCAGGAACAAAATTTCTTGCTTATTTTCATTCATTAGAATGTTTACAGAGTGATGACTTAAAATTTCTGAAGATTGGATTTGAGGAGGTCAGAAATATTCCGGATGAAGATCTCATCCGGTCAAGACAAACATTGGTAAAATTGAGGGTTCTGCGTATTATCGGATGGACAGAGGAAAACATTGTTAAGGTGGCCAACAGATGGGGAGAAGTATTACAGTTTGGTCGGATTATAGATGGGGGCGACTTCTATCAGACTCCTGGGCTATTGGTAGAAACTGAATTTTTCATGGACATATGAAAATATTTAAAAGTAGAATTTTTGGGAGAGGTATGGCCTATTACGGTTCGTGAAATTCATAAGGGGGAAACACAATATTTTGAGGAAGTGCCCCCAAAAAATTTGATTATGATCTCCCTCCGGCTAATTGAACAGGCAGAAAATGGTAAACTAAAAATATGGGTTGAGAAGGATTCCCCCTCAAGGTCAATCAGAAAGCGACCCTCATTCTCCAAATAGAGAGAATCTTTGTACAACTTACTGGAAGCCTAGGGAGAATAATTCCTCGATCTCACTAATATAATGTCTCAGTTAGGAGGAAAACTCAGAGTTGGAAGAGAATACTTGAGATGACATCACAGACCTCTGTATTTCAAATCAATGTATATTAAAGGATCCCCGAATCTAAAAGTTCAAACAAAAAGAGGACGCCCGAGAAAGCCCAACCCAAAAAAGTTAAACAAGCATTTTAAAGTACCACGTAGAAAGAAATCAAAAGGGGAAGGTTTGCAACAATGCACTCACTATTTCCTCAGCTCGTCTTTTGATGAGGCGGAAGCGGTTTTTGAGTCAGGTGTATTAATGGGATTATTGCCATTTAGTTCCAAGGAAAAACCGGTTAAGCATATCAGAAAAAATCTGAGGTAAAGATTCCTCTCATGTCAATTCAATCGCAATGTTTTTCTTACGATGGCACAACCTTATATCTCTTGGAATCTGAGAGGAGCTACTGGCTCGACTAGTAGGTTTTTGGTTTGTCGATCAGTTGGTAGATAGTATAAGGCCTGCAATATTATTCATTCAGGAAACAAAGTGTCTAGCGAGGAGCAATAAGGTAACAAGAGCAAGTCCAAGAGATGCCCCATATCATGTCCTAAGTTATAATTTAGGCCAATTTATGAAAAAACTTGATCCAACAATGTACTAGTGATGCCTTATATCAGTAGGACAACCTCCTCAAGCCCTATTCTTGGGGCACATCTCTCCTTGCCCTATTCTATATAAATATTAATCAACACTCTCTTTCTCTCTCTACTTTTATATTACGCTTTAATGATAAAAGAGAGTCTTTAATAATAAAATATTAGACATATTGTGAGAATAAGGCACATTGTTGGACTTCAAGTTAATAAAACATGTCCTAAATTACTAGGACATGATATTTTATATTATATTTGGGGTTTGAACTAGGACACTCTTGGACTTGCTCTAAGCTCTTTGGGCATGGGAAAAAATAGAGTTTCGAAAAATGAATTTTTTTAAAAAATACTGAAATATTTTTAAAAAAAATCAGATTTTTTTAAAGTTATTTTTATTTTTATATTTTAAAAAAATGACCTCGCTTCGGAAACTTTTAGATTTCAAAAAAAATGAATTTTTATAATGTTTTTTCAACGTTTTTCTATTTTTTTACACTTTTATTGGATTTTTATATTTTTAACGGATTCGGAATTTGGTTGAAGTCAACTGATACTCAACGGCCGTGCCAACGACAGTTACCTAAATGCAACTTTTTATTAGTTCCAATAGTTGACTGCAAGTTAAAGTTTGGAAGCTTTTTGAGTTCATTGACCCAACTGCAAGTTAGCCATGAGTTCACTGATTTTTTTGCTTATTACCCTAGTTTTTCAATGATAATGGTGACCTTCCTCGTGATCTTGTTGGGAAGGTCTACAAGATTAGATTTTTCTCGTCAACACTGGCCTCTGCAACGATACCTTCTACGAGAACCATGATCGGTTGAGACGGGCCCGTACTAAAGGCTGCACTTGAATTTCCAAATTGTCAAAGTATCCTTCGAGGAACTCCTCAATCCTGTTCATGTTGCAAGTGAAGCCTATGCTCATTCCTTCCGCATTCTTGTCCACTTCCATGTTATCGGGTACCCCAGTTTGGGTTCCTCCCATTTTGCTATCTGAAGAGCCTTGTTGTAACAATCCCGAGACTCATCTTGGCATCCCTTGACACAACCTATTCCTCCGAGATTGGGGATTTCATGGCCAAGTGATAGATGGAGGTCACCGCCCGCTCTCATTTTCTTGAATGGGCGGCCAATGATAGTGAAGCAGAAGTATTAATTCACAACTAACTAGTCAACAACTTGTATGATAGAAATGGGCCTTTACCAAGAGTAATGGAAAGCCTAATTGAACCTTTCAGCTCAGCTACTGCTCCAGAAAATCCATAGAGTTGACTGAGCTCCAGAAAATCCATAGAGTTGACTGAGGATGATACTTAAATCCATATCGAGAAATGAGTTTCTAAATGAGTTACTAGTTGTTCTTTAAAGATTCAATAGCTTCCACACTATTCACTTTTTAAAGAACATCTAGATACTCTTAAGTCTTAACTTATTATCATTAGATATAATATTCACTATCTTCTATTTTTGTTCGCTTATCTCTCCTTTTCTCTCCGACTTTTCTCTCAAATAACCAAATAATATGAACAAATAGCATGTATAAAGAGTAGGATAGAAATTGTCTCAATATTTAATGTATAAATTTGTTACGAGTCATATATCATATTATTTTCTAAAAAAATAGATTAAGAGCATCGTTAGAGATGCTCTAACATAAGAGAAAAAAGAAAATACTTATGGCCTTGAAAGTAAAATGCAAAAACTGCAAGCCAACTATGCAAACAGAAAGTTATATAAAAAGATGCATAACTCTAATGCAGCAGTGGCAAAATTCCTTTAATAAACATAGTTATGTCTAGCAAAATCTTAACAACTTAATAAAATAGTTCACTACTTTCTCCAATTCTATTAATTTGTATATCTAACCTCCTTATACAACAAATCTCATGATCCCATATCCAAATGTTTAAATCAAGATGCAAATCATTTCCGAAAATTGTTTCAATTTTTCCCTGTAAACAAGTGAGCAGAATGAAAGGCTTTTATGCTGTCATTTCTAGAGTTTAATTGTTCCTTGCAGCTCCAGGCAATAAGTTAGCAATAGAGGGAACTCCTTGGCTCCTCATCTCCTCTTGAGCACGTTTTATTTCTTCAGGATCTGTTGGTACAAAATTGAATTCAAAATGAAGACATATTTTATTTCAATAATTTGTACTGCCATCAGCCAATTTAAATGTACCCTGTGTGAATCACAGCTCAAGAGATATATTTAATATATATTAAAGATGTCTATGAACAACCTAATCAGTTAGCACTTGGCAATTAACGAGAAATTTTCCTGATCAAATTCACAGAAAAGAATGAAAACATAATAATTCCGATAGTCGTCACATATACACCACCTAAGTAAAAGTTAGATGTGACTAATAAAAAAGTAAACCAGAAGTCAAGTAAGAATGTGGTCGACGTTCACTAGTATTTTAGGCTTCAGACCTTACTTTTAGAATATGGTGCCAAACCAGTCTTTTAAATCCTGATTCTGGCATACTTATGTCAGAGGAAACTCAAATTAATATGTTCACTCTATAACAGGTGATAAATGCTACTAGTAACGTTTCAGCACGCACCTTGCTCATTAGAAAATCCTCTACTAATAGAATTTTAACATACTAAAACACCTGACATCAGCTTTGTTACTTTCTCACTATTGGATACAAGAAGAACATCCAACCTACAACTAAGAACTTCCAACCTGCAACTAGAAGTTATGTTTTCTAAAATATATCCTAGACTCTTGTAAACATGGAGATTAGGGAAGTTATTTGATATGATATGTTCAGATATACAAGCACTATGACCAAAGAAGCAAAACTGCAAGAGGATATGGGTGCAGGGGTTGGAGCCCCTGGTGCACGGATGCACAAATTTACCATATATGATAATATGGGAATCCCATTTCAAAATACCAAGCAAGCAGGTTTATATTGTATAACTGATTAATTGTTAATATCTAAAGCTGCTCAAAGTCAGGCACAAAAGTTAACATCGAAGATAAAAATTAGAAATCGTACCCATGTTCTCCACAAGTTTGGGCATCAGGAACATCACAATTAGCATGAAACCAACCATGAGACCCATTGGACTTTTAACTAGAGACATTACATTGAAGGGTTCCCTTATCTGCAAGGGTATAAGAGCATGGAGATCATTAGTGTTACTGAAGATCCAGAATCAACCAAAATTACACCAAAGATAAGGAAAAGGCACGAAACAATGGCTTGTAATAGAGTAATAACTACCTCATAATACTGCTCCTCTCTTAAAGGCTCTAATACCAGCTCGCTTAAACCCCTTCTGTTCTCTGTCAGCGCTGCCTGAACTTTACCAGGATTTCTGGCACTTACATCAACACGAACCTGAACATTTAGAGGAAGATCGGAAATATGAAAAGGTTAACATGCAATAATGTAAGTAGCTGTAAATCCAGTAAGAAAAGACAATGCTCGTCGATAGAAATCTTACCGGAGAAAAGAAATAACCAACAGCAGCCACTTCAATTAGATGAGTCCCTGCTGGTACGTTATGGCTATGCAAGTATTAAGGAAATGAAGAAAATTATCAACATGACTGGTGGCATAATGTCATTCAGCCCCCAAAATTTACATATTACATACAAGAAAGGCTTTGACATGCAGAAAGTTCAAAGTCTATCATACAGTAAATCTTGCATCACAAATTCAATCCATATGAGATATTATATGCCCCCGCTAGAACTCTTCTTTGTTAAGCTTTTACTTAGACAATATCATGAGTTACATGGTTCAGATTGGGTGACCACTATACCTTAAACATATAGCCGATAGTTCAAATGCAAATCATTCTAATATACTAACTACAAACCCCAAAACAGAAGGAAGTAAGAAGTAAGAACAAGCAATCAGACAGCCAAATTATATAAAGAGTTCAGTAAAGCTGCATATATCAAAATGGAAGGATACAATGAAAAATATCCATCAGGCTTAAGAAAGGTAACTTGTTGGCCACCATTTAATATAACTTTCGCATTTGATACTTTTACGGGCAGACCAAATCCTTTTGCAGCAGCTCCTATGAAAATTCCAAATCCAGAAGAGGAAAATGTCAATCTAATGCTAAACCATAACTAAACTCAATTTTACAAGAATGAAAGCCAATGAAGGTGCATACTGAAATATTAATTTTTATCCACTTAGAGGAGAGAATGAGGAAGGTCAAATATGTTATAAGTATATTGAAACATTAACGGGTTAAATGGCGTTTTGGTACTCAACTGACCGTAAACTTGCAATTGGGTCATTCAACTCAAAAAGCTGTCAGTCACATCACTATACTCTTAAAAATTTTCATTCAGGTCACTGGCCGTTACACTCCGTTAAAAATTTTACGGAAATCTGACTAATCGTCGTGACTTGGCTTAAATAAATCCACCGTGGCATGTACAGTCAGCTGAAGTAGCATTTTGGTCACTCAACTGACTACAAACTTGCAATCGGGTCATCAAACTCAAAAAACTTTCATTTAGGTCACTTATCATAATATCCGTTAAAAATTGAAAAAAGAAAGAATTAAAAGCTATCATGCAACACCTTATTTCCTCTCTTAAAAATTTCGAAACTTATTAACAAATGAAACAAATACACACACATAAAATCAATAGTTTCACCCACAAAAATTTAATCATTGTTTATCTCTTATCGTTTTATATATCTTAAGGCCATTTTGGAAAAACTTCATACTTATAAATCTATTGTCATTTTATAATATCTTTTGGTCATTGTGGAAAAGACCATCAAAGATATTATAAAATGACAATAGATTTATAAGTATGAAGTTTTTCCAAAATGGCCTCAAGATATATACAACAGATAAACAAAGATTAAGTTTTTGTGGGTGAAGCTATTGATTTTATGTGTGTTATTTGTTTCATTTGTTAATAAGTTTCGGTATTTTCAGGAGAGAAAAAAAGGTGCTGCATGATAGCTTTTAAATCTTTCTTTTTTCAATTTTTAACCGATATTATGATAAGTGACCTAAATGAAAGATTTTTGAGTTTGATGACCCGCTTGCAAGTTTGTAGTCAGTTGAGTGACCAAAATGCTACTTCAGCTGACTGTACATGCCACGGTGGATTTATTTAAGCCAAGTCACGACGCTGAGTCAGCTTTCCGTCAAATTTTTAACGGAGTGTAACGGCCACCGACCTGAATGAAAATTTTTAAGAGTATAATGATGTGACTGACAGCTTTTTGAGTTGGATGACCCAATTGCAAGTTTCCGGTCAGTTGAGTGACCAAAACGCCATTTAACCCCGTTAACTACTTAGGGCGAACACGAATTTACAAGAATGAAGAAACCATAATATAACAATGGGAAATGGTTCTTTATCATCTCCGGGAAATATTCCAGTTGGCTAATAGCCTGATATTATATAAATGGCAGATATCCTTGACAAAAGTTCTTGTGCACTAAAAAATCTCGGACTTGTCATGACCCAACAAGGAACAAGAGACTTATGAGGTCATTCCAGAGCCTCCTGTATGGCTCTCTGACTACCAATTAGTATATTCAAAATCAAGTGGTCCATCTTTCCGGCATGAATAGGTCATGTTATATCATCTCCGTTTTCTTAGCACATTAGCCCTTATTAACATACTGTGAACAGCGACAAAATTAACCACCGCACTATAAGCAGCCTAAGTTGCCATCCTAGAAGCAAAACTAACTCAGCCCATCAAAACAAGATGACAAACAGAATCGATTCGAGTCAAAAGGTACTAGTCTACAAAACTTTATTTTATTTTATTTTATATTAATCCAAATCTATACAAAGCCGAATTTCTTTAAACAAAGCCTCTAGAATAAGCTCCGATCCTATAAAAAATTAACAAGAGGACTAAATAGCTGTACACAGCCGTCACAATTTCCTCACCAAGAACAATTCAGTTATAATCAAAAGAAACCAAAGCATTCACCACACGAAAAAACCCATAACCCCTAAGAACACGAAAACATACATATACGATCTATGCATACACAAAGGAGTGAAGGCAACATACCAGGAATCTTAACTCTACCATTAATCGTATAGCTTTCACTCTTCCTGTACAAATTAAAACTAAACCGAATCAGAATCCACCAACATATATTAAAGTTCAATTCAATTAGATGTAGTTATTGTAACTAAAACAAAATCAGCAAGCCATAAACCGACATCATCAATCACTTCACACAACTACGATGATAGAAATTGGATCTTACTTTGAGGATTCATGTAATAGTTAATTAAATAACAAACGGATAATTAAAAATTACAAAAAGTACCCTAAGGATAAAGAGAGAAGAGAGAGGAGGATGCAGAGTTGTAGAATCAATCTCCGGCAGGCTTCCATTGTAGATTGATACGCTCTGCTTTTTTGTTTTCGATATGGGAGACCCAGCCGAGTTTCGTATATCTAATTAAATTATAGGCTGAATGACTTTTAAGCCCCTTGTCCCCGTCTTCCTATAACTTTCCGGCTACTGTTGTCAAAACATGTGAGACTTATCTCGGGAGTGTCTTGATTTATATCTTCATTCATTTAATTTTATCAGATAAAATTATAGTTGGATTTTTTTAACATGATTCATGTTCGGATTCATTGTATAATGAATCTTCGGATCGGAAGTCCACTTCGTTTATATTTTTTTAAAAACCGATTATTAAAATCACTTATATTAACAATTCATAAAATTAGAGTTTGCTACCAAAAATCAATTAATCTTTTCACTATTTTGCTAATTAACCGACAACTTTTTTCATTAACAAGTTTAACTAACAATTTTTTTAAAATCATGCAAAAAAACAGTTAATGGACTAACCTGGTTAATGACAACTGATGTGATAAATCAAGATAGTCCACGTGGCACGAAAGAGTAATTTTATTAGACTAGTTAGGATTGTCAAAAAAAATTCCATTCAATTTTTTTCATTCAAACTAACTGAGTCAGAGCATAATTACAATACTACAAATTCTATTGCATATTCCTGTTGCATTACTAAAATTTCATAATATAAAATTAATAAGACAATATTCATAAATTTTTTCAAATCATTCGGACATCAAAATCATAAATTCCTTTCAATCATTCAAACATAAAATTGAAATTTTCTTCAAATTATTCAGATATAAACCAAAAACTTATCATTAGGACAAATTTTTTCATTCAAGTAAAAAGGTAACGTTTCCGGTGATAATCAACAAATCAAACATTCTATTAATTGGGTTGTTCAGCTAGAGGACAATTTTCTAATAAAATAATAGTGGCAGGATTCGAATTTTGAGATTGAGCTTCTCCGGCATTAGTTTCTCCACTTGGTATCAAATAGTCCTTTTAGAAAAACATGTGAAAGAATACATTACATGTCTAAAAACTATGCAAGACATATAGATACAAATAAAGGCAGACTAAAGACAAAAAAAACAAGGCATACAAACTTACATTCAAATAGAATTTTCCGGTCCTTGGATCAGTGTATAAGCCAATTCCCATGTTCGTAAACTTTTGTTGCTTGTTTTTTCTTTGGAGCAACAAATATTATAGGCTTCTCCACCCATGGCCTGATAGGTTTCTTCTTCGGTTGAGGGTTCACCACTTTGAGGGGATTTTACATGTTTTTTTCTTGTGTCCAGGGACTCCACAGTGATTACATGTAATTTGTAGATTTTTTTGCTGACTTTGAGTGTATGTATAGTTGGTTTGGAACTGCTTTTTCCATCTCCATCAAACTCCTAATTTCTTCTAGCTTTCTTTGGTCTGCTTCACAATCTTTTCTCCACAGGTGGAAGCACAGATTATATGCTACTTTCAGGTCACGTGTTGGAGCCTTGGTTGCAAGT
Source organism: Daucus carota subsp. sativus (assembly GCF_001625215.2). Lineage (NCBI taxonomy): Eukaryota > Viridiplantae > Streptophyta > Magnoliopsida > Apiales > Apiaceae > Daucus > Daucus carota. Next base: position 23,381,581 of record NC_030381.2, read on the forward strand.
GACCATTATAAATCTTATTATATGTGTTTTTCATATAGCACTCATGCACAAAATCTTTTGTATTACCATTTTCATAATATATAGCATTAATACCATGCACACATGGTATGCCACTAATCCACCACATGTTACAAGTGCGTGTCCATTCTCTCATGGTAACAACATACCCACATGTAGGACTAATAAAAACTTCAAACATGTCTTCCCCACTGTGTTTTATATTCCAATACCTATACACTTGTTTTTTATCCTCCAATTTTTCCTAATCCTAGGGTAGATAGGGTCTGAATCATTAGCAAGAACAATGGCCAAATTTCTTTCCCTCCTATCCATTAAATCCCTTCTAATATCTTCATGCAAAAAAAATAAGAAGTTTATCCCTAGAACTCAGAATAAAACCATTACAAATCTCACATATATTATTTTCAGTGTTTGTGTACTTTGTAGCAGAATTGAAGAATGCTCTACTCCAAACATTAAGGACATGTGACATTAGCCACTCATGTGATAGTCCCTAGCATGAACGACTAAAAAATGGTGCATTCTTAGAAAGGGTTTTGATTGATGACACAGCCTTACCAAATTCTCCCTTGATGTTACTCTTTACTACAACCCAGAACCACTTCCTTTATTGAGCTCCATTTCGCTTCTTCTTGAAATTAGCATATATGTGCCTAAAACAATTTCTATGTTCTGCCTCTGGCATAATCTCTTAAACTGCCTTTATCAGACCCTGTACATAGTAACCATAATATTATCAGAACACAATACATAACCAACTACACTGTAATCAAAATACAATACTATCTAAACGTACCTTTTGTTCATCTGAGAGTATAGTCCATCTTGTTCTTGGCTAAGAGGATCATCAAGGCCTAAATCCAGCACCAGCAATTTCAAGAACCAAATCCAGTTTTCATATGACTCTCCCTCAGCCATAGCCCAACATATTGGGTACATTTGATCATTTGCATCCCTCTCTATTGCTGACAGTAATTCCCCCATGCATTTCCCTTTCAACCAAGAACCATCTAATCATGTAATTTTTCTATGGTGTTCTTTCCATCCCTTCTTGATCCCTCAAAAGCACACATAAATTCTTTTGAACTTTATGGCACCTTTTGGATTTGCAACATCAATTACCACCCTACTTCCAGGATTTTTTTGTGGTATTTCCTCAACATAGCTGAATAACATAGCATAGTGATGCTCTAAATCCCTCTCAATCTCCCTCATTGCTTTTTGTTTTGCCCTAAAATATTGGTTTAATGTGACTGAGATACCATATGTTTCCTTCACATCAGCTTGCATCTCCTTGAGCTTCATTGCATGATTGTCCCTCAGATTTCTTGCATACTCTGTTGCTAGACAGCTACTAGTAATAATTTCTGCATTGTAGTCCCTAACACATGTATGCTTATTATTCAAGATTTTAATTTGAAAACTTTCTTTTGTGGACATATTATTTGTAGCCCACAATCTCCATTTACAAATATCCGGATAACCACATACAACTAACAACCTATTGCTCTCACTTTTCAAAAATGTATACACCAACTGATATGCAACTGCATGAGATTTGATTGCATGCTTTTTTTTATAATGAGAATAAATCTCAACAAATATGAATCGGCAATTCACCATGATAATTCTTTCATTCAAGAATGCATATTATGCAAGATGACCGAGGAAATTTAGACAATATAACTTTAATGTCCGAAAAGAAAAACCCGTCTTCTTCCAAGAATCCTGAAAATAAAATAAAGGAAACAAGAAGAACATAAGTCTATATATATAACAGATTATATATATTATAAAAATAAAAGATAATATATCCAATAATTAATTATTATAAAATCACGTGTATATTGCATGTGCTCATAAAAATATTCCCACAATCATGATAACTCATAATTGAGGCAATTAAGCTCTCAATTAAGGCACAATTAATAAAATATTAACGCCCTCAATTAAGGCACAATTAACGCCCTCAAGTAAGGCACAATTAACAACCTCAAGTAAGGCACAATTAACGCCCTCAATTAGAAGGCACAGTTTAAGCCCTCAATTAAGAGGCATAATTAACTTGAATATGGTCTATCACAGAACTGTAGGATGCATGCATTCATACCAGCAGCTCTCTTTGACAAAATGGCTAGGCTTGTAGAAGAGGTAAAGATTTATCTCATCTAGAATTAATGTGAAGGACTATACAGAGAAGGACAAGTTCAAGGTTGCACAAATGGATAGAAAAATTGTTTTCACTACTGAGACAAAAGTAAAAGAGTTGCAAGAAACTGAAATCTTCATCCCTAACAACAACTTTGATTTTTTTGATTTCTCAGATCTTAAAAAAAAAGGCTGGACAATTGACATATCCCACGGGTAATCATCTTTCAATGTTCGGAAGCTTGGGTTACTTACATAAGTTTCATTATTAACCAGCCACAATAGTATAGATGTTATTGGCATTATTCAAAAACGAGGGAACATTAGTCGTACCCAAACAAGCTGGGGAAATTGAAGAAGAAGGTTAATGCTTTTAACATTAACGAGATCCTAACTCTAGACAAGGAATTCAATTAGGTCAATTTTTTTTTTAAATTTAAATAAAGTGTTAACTATACTTCTTTCTAATATATCAACTATATTGATCAGGAGGAGGTCATTTGTAAGGGCAACATCAAAAGTGTTGAAGAAAAAACAGATTGGAAAAGACAAATATGCACATCATGCTACTGACAAACTTATTTAAAGATAATTTCCAATATTGTGTGGGATGTTAGCGATTGGTTCCATATCCTTTCAAAAGGTAAATACATATATTATAAAAGAATAAGGTGAATCACCAAACATTTACGTATACGATTAACTATCCTAAATTGCAGGTTTCATGTTTCAACTATGGTGGCTGATCAAACTGGAGAACTCAAAACATTTCTCAGGGATCATGAAATCCGGAATCTCATACACAAATTTGTAGAAGAAGTTGAAACTGAGGTCTTTCCTATATTTATCATATCTCCAAATTGATACATTATAAACAAATTAACACAAAATTCTGGAACCAAGTGTTTTAACCACTATTCACATTGTATTAGGATGATTCATTGCTAAAAGAAATTAAAGCTATTGAAGGAATGCGGTGCAGTTTAAAATAGTTGGTAACAACAAAAAATGTGGAAGAAAAGAGCTCTAAATTCCTAAAAACTCATATAATGAAAGGCTTCAACACTGAAGAAGAGATGTCAGAGCGGGAAGAAACATTGGTCACAACAGAAACCTTAGGCTTGGAGGTATTATCATATATTCAAGCCTTTAATATATTATATAGTCATGACAGATAAGTAACATTATATTTCTATAACAAACTAGGACATGTATTCACTTAGACGATATCTCCCAACCCTAGTAAAAGAACATTTTCATAGAACTGAAACGAACAATGGTAAGTTTAAATCATATTTTTGCATACTTTCTAAAGTTTGGCTTTTCATTGATTTGAATAACCTATATTGCAGGACTGATGTGGTGGATAAAGAACTTTTGTTATGCCTCTCCAACACTTTTGTTTACAGCATCTATTTTCAGACACCGAAACCTCTAATGTTATTCGGATATGTAACCTATGAAACAATTACATATGCTTAACAATGCTTTACCATGTTTTGTGAAATTGTTTGTGTCATTACTATGATGAAGCTTATGAAAGGCTTAGAATGATCTTATTAGTTTTTATCTATCCGAATTAGATCATCCTTTGTTACATTTTAATTAAAAAGTATAATTATTATACGTACTACATTTTTATAAAAACAATCTTCTCACCTAGACAGATAATAATTTACAATCCAAATTGCATAACAAAAGCAACAAATCTCATTAATACAATACACAATATGAAGGAATCATCTTACTATATTCATAACAACAATAGCAAACCAAAGTGGCATCTTACTATTTTCAATAAAAGTGAGATCACACAACATTGACTAGCATTAAAACATTACTCATAAAAGTAATAACATGAGTTCATTTCTGATTAATGTCAAATAAAGCACTTAGGCACTACATAATGTCTAGCAGGATACCAAACATATCACAGTTCAAAAGATAAGGTTATAAAACACACATTCAGTCTTCCACAGATAACATAAAAGACACTACTTAGGCACGAATATGAAAAATTTCATTGAACCTCAGACAGAAGTCTTCACCACTTCAACAATGAAACGATGATATGACTCATCCTTCCACTTGAACCAGCATGTTTCACCAACTGCAAGCTGATGATCATTCTGTAGTTGTATCCAAGCAGCATGAATTATCGTTCTCTTCTTATCAGCATGCTTTCGGATTTCAATTTTAAAATGACGAGGACCTCTAAAGATGCTGATTTCCTCTCATTTGCCCCACCATTCAGTAACAGGTTTGTACTATGAAGATATATCCTATAACAGGATATGGTCTTACAAGATATAACTTTATGCAAATTTGTAAAATTAAGGGAATTAGATGAGGATACAGTCTTAAGGATACCATTCCTGATAATTCTCCAATATATGAAATGGCTGCACTACTATTGCAAAGAAAAATGGAGGCCTAATTGCTTGAATCAGGGCACCTATATACATAAAATCGAATCAGATTAGCATCGTTTAGACTATACATGTATATTATATTTTTAATTATTCATATAAATAGGTACAAGTTCTAAATTTACCCGAACGTAACATATTGGTATAAAACACCAACCCCATGTTATGACCATTAAAACAAGTAACATCAAACTCCCAAATATTATCAAAGGTGAAGACTAACAGCTCAAATGGATTCAAATCCTCTACACATAAATAATTAGGAACTGAACCTAAACCAATCAAGGTGCGCTCCTGCCCAATATAGTTACCTCTAAACCCAGCACCATTGTTTAGAAAATATTGAAATCGTGTCGGTAGGGTGGCTACAAACTTTCCAAGAAATGAACGTGGAGGGACATAATATTAAAACATAAGACTTAAAACATGTAGTAATCCATGAAGAACGTAATAAATCATGCATAATCTACACAAACTAACCACTACATCACCAAAACCTTCAAAGAGCTTCAGATGTTTTACAAACCTCCAACCATCACGACCCACAGACACTACAAAAAATACTACATAACATTAAAAATAACAAAAATATTGATCTTTCATCTCAAAATTCATATTACTAGTTTTTGGAATAGATTTCTGAGCAAAGTATACAATAAGCGGATATTCAATTTCACCACAATCAGAACCAATGATATAAACTTTGAATCAATCACTTTTACAAAATCTAACAAAATTTAAAAATAAGAACTTCCCCGCCAAATAAGCCAAAATCCACAAATGTGTCATGCATACCTAGGAACTCACTGTCATTCTGGTCGAAAACAACACGAATCTTGTACCCGTTACGGAACTTAAGCTTCACTAAGTGACCAACCTGATTACCGAATTTGTTGGAGAACTTTTGATGGAATTGACTGTAAAGAAACAGAGGTAGAGAGCTAGGCAAAGAAGAGACATGCCAATGAAAATGACATACCAGTTCATTCGAAGAGCAATCGATACAATCAAGATGCTTCACAAATTGAGGGACATACATAGAAAAACCAATATTAGAAGAAGAAGTTAGAGAATGATGTTTTTAACTCAAATGCAACTAAAAATACAGAGTTGGTTTAAGAACAAATCACACTCTACTTTTAAGAGAAAAGCATTGAATTAAATCCAACTTACAAGATAATTGTCCTTCATTTTGAGTACGTACGTCTGAATATTTATGCCTTTCTAGACTATAAAGCCCAACTGTTTGATTAACCCAAGAATAGCCTTTTTGTATATTGTTGTAAATAATTATTTTTTACTATAAAGCCTGGTTGTTTGGACCAAAAGATATTGTGTTTAGTTCTTATATTTTGAAATTATTTTTGAACACACACAACGATGCAATAAACATGTATTTAAATATAAATCGTGAATATCTATTTAAAATTTGGGATTCTGCAGCAGAACTTTAGTGGTTCTAAGATCACATTTTAAGGATTGGTTCTCTTTTGAGCGCGGCCCAATGATTATATTGATACATGTAAGTATACTTCCTTCGTCCCATTATACATATCCCTTTTAAGAAAAAAATTTGTCCCTTTCAACACAAATTTATCTCTATATTTAGTGTGACTTTTTTGAAACTCAAATCATTTCTCAATGCACTGAATCTCTGTCTTTATAATTCCTTCCGTCACATTATACATGTCCCTTTTGGAAAAAAAATTCTCAAATTACATGTCCCTCCCTTCTTTAACACAAATTTATTTCTATATTTATTGTGACTTGTTTGAAACTCAACTTTAGTCTCATTTCTGAATGCGCTAAATCTTTATGTTTATTTTGATATTTTTGAAACTCAACTCTGTTCTCACTACTTAATGCTTTAATTAAAAAAATATGAGATAAAATTATATCTAACCAAATTTTTTCTAAATATACATATTTTTTTAAAAGGGCCATGTACAATGGGACGATGGAAGTACATAGGAGTAGGTTATAATCACGAAAACAAAATTTGAATGGTTGTTATATCAGTTACCTGCATTTCCGGTGGGCCCACTTAATTAGAGCTTGGGGGCAACAGCTAAATGAAGCCACACAACTTAATCCTAACCCCGGGTCCTAACAGATTCTACGTACGTACATAGTATTACATAACAAGATTGTGTAATAAAATTGGGTGGTGAATGGTGATTTTCATCAATCATGATATTGTTGCGTCTGGGAGGTGTTATTACCACCAGCAAGTCAATCCACTTTCCGTGCTGCTCAATACAGTCTAGAATCACCCCAACCAACACTGAGAAGAATGGTCCTGATTTCGAGCAGCTCAAGTCGGAGCTCCGCGGTGGAGGAACCCCTGCTTCTGCTTCTGCTGCTGCAGCTCTTCGTGCTGATACCAACAATAGAGGAGGAGTCGAGGTGCCTAGACAGAAGTACATCGCTACTTCTAAGTTTGATCTTCTCGACGCCATTGTCATGGATGAAGAGGATGATGTGAAGCAGCAGTTTCTACTTCTTTCCTCGTATGTTCAATTTTTCACTTCATCTCATTTTGTTTGTTATTAATAGTTTTTTGTACTACTATTGCTAGGCTTCTAAATCCATTTTTTTAATTATTATTGGACTAATACACTTAGTGGTTGTTTAGTTTAGTTTTATAACTAAAAAACTATTTTTCGATTTGAAAGCATAAAAACAGTTTTCAGAAATTAGGTATGGCGTTGGCTCCTGATCCTAAAAAAGTTCAAAAAATTTATTACCAGAGACATATGAGAATGTTGTTTTATGAACAGAAAACACAGCCAAACATCGCCTAAGTTTTGATTGGTGTCAGATGTTGAGCATATTTGTCAAGGCGTCACATGACTAGAAATGTGATAGATTATGGGTACTGTTTTTGCAGCCTGTTCTGCAATACAATTCTTCTTTATGTTCTTTTTAGTGAATCATATCTATGAGCCAGAGTAGAAAAGTCTAAGCAAATTACCAGTTAAAATATCAATTACGGTTACATGTTTATATGATTTTAGGTGCTTGGACTCTATTTTACATGCTGAACACAAGAGCATCTTAGAGGAAATGAGAGTGGACTATGATCTTCTGCAAGCCACTAGGTATAAGGAGAATATCAGTGGAAAAGAAGAAGATGATTTGAAACTAAGTTCTGATGTATCTGAGCCAAACAATTCCGAGGTTGCAGCGTATGAACCTAATGGAATTGGAGAAGAACACTTGGAGGGCCAGTTTGAATCTATCTTGGCCATGCCTTCCACTGTGGCGTTTGATTTGAAATATCTCTTTGATAGTTTTAAAACCAAAAATGTGAAGAAAATCCATGATGAAGAATCCAGGTTCGTTAAGTTCTCTCTGCTTCCATAAGATACCCAGATTCTTGCTATTAATGCTTCAAGTAAAGAATGTACAGTGTCCGATTTGGCAGGTCTTTAAGGCCAAATTGAACATGGATTACATGTACTTCACAACCAAAAGTGTTTATTTGAGCACTACTGGGCCTAGCCAAACTACTACATGAATGATTTGGTTGGTTGGACCACAAAAGGAAAAATTTAAGCAAAAAAATGCAATGGATACTTGAGGCGTTTGTTCTCAAAAAAATTTACCCCTTACGAAACTTAATGCTGCTGTAGTTGTGACTGCGAGAGATTGATTAACATAAAAGAGTAAATGAAGACCTTTAGTCAACAATAGCATGTTGTTATATCCTTAGTATTAGAATTTAAAAGATATGGAGTCGAATTTATCTACATTATAGTTATACATATATGTTTAAGTTGGAAATATCCTGGTTAGGCATCAAACGAGTGAAGATTTCAGTTAAAAAAACAAAGAATTCTAGAAGTTATTAGGCAAACTGACCAAACACTTACGAACTAATTGAAATTTCATTTTGTTTTGTGTGATATGCACTGTGAAAAAAATTAATTCAAGTAGCTACAGTTTGTTGGTCTTGAGATGCTACTTTCTCACAACAAGGTACCCTAATTTTGTGGCTCCTAAATATATGGAAGCTTGAGGTGGTCTTTCCAGTCCCCTGTTTGTATGTTAGTGGGTTTGATCACATTTGGAAGTAGGATTTACTTTCCACGGAGAGAACAGGTTGTGCCTTTTAACTTGGGGCATAAAATTTGCTCCAATATACAGGCATACTACAGCTTGGTTCTTATTTTAAGAGTTTTTGGACGTCTGGCACTAGTAAAACTAAGGAATATTGCAATCTGTCTTTTGTTTAAAGACATATATGATTCTTTAGCTAAAAGCTATATAAAATGAAATGGATTATTTTATTTACATCCTCTATTTATCTGATTAACATGTAATTTTGATTACAGGATTGCCATAGCTACTCGTTTCCAGCGTGCATTCATGCAGCTTCTTCATAACGCTCAATTTGAAGAATTGTCTGAGGCAGACCTGATGCTGACCTCTGCACTGAATACTGATTATCTTCTTACATTGCCAATATATGTCGACTGGAAGAAAGCATCCGATTCTAAAGCAATTATATTCAGGTTACTTATTTTTCTCCTTATTTCGGTCAGGATCCAGAATTGTCTTACAATATGCCACATCATTAAATTTTTTTCTTGCGAGTTACTTTGAATTTTCAGGGTTTTAGGATGCAAAATTTGTAAGTTTACAATTTTGATTATATCTACTGAAAGTAAAAACCACTAATTTTCCTGTATTTTTCAAATTTTTATTTCCACAATATTATTTTGTTTAAGTTACTATCGCTGTACTTTTTTTCTGTTCCTTTCATGGTATAGGTGCATGCTTAATCTAAGATTAGAACTACTATATTAATCTAAGATTTGACAATTCTTCTCTCCTTGTACAGGCGTGGTTATACTACTGAAAAACAGAAGGGCCTGCTAATTGGTGAAAAGCTGGATTACTTGCAGTCAAGACTTCTTCTCCGCATCTTTTTCCTGGTAGCGAAACCACTTCGAAAAGTGGGGTCATGGGTGGCTGAGGTAGTTGTCAGTTTTTCACCTATGATTTGAAAATGATTATAATTAGTATCCAATACTTGAACTATGTTACAAATAACAGCAGAGTTACAAGCAGTAAAATCTCATTAGCACTATGGCACTGGCATATGGAACAACTCTCTAACTCCTTACCAATGTGTAAACAAACATTAATAATATCCCCTCCATGGCAGTTTTTTTCTGCATAAAGAACATCTCCTGTGTATACTTGGAATAATTGAGCAATTGAATTAAAATTTTTGTTTTTTGTGACAGTCACAATCTGGATGGTTTGCTTGTTTCTTCTCCATTCCTCTTCAAGTTTTAATTCTCTCTGTTGAAAGAATTTTGTTATTGACTGATCCATATCATATATTAGGACCAGATTAGGAATTCATAGTATCTTTTCTGTCAATTCTAATTCCCGCCTTCTGGTTTATGCAGTACAAGCATTATATGTTATAAGCTTGCTTCTAAATATCGTGTTGTATAATTATCCGATGTTCGATAATGTCTCAGAATTATGATATCTCCTCAAATAGTGTGACAATCTTGTAAGTTTTGACATCTTCCAAATCGACTTTTGTTGGGGACAGGCTGTCAAACAAAGTATCCAGCGGCAGAGCACAGAAGTATGGGTTAATAAATTGAAGCTCTGGCTCGAGGATATGCCTCTTTCCCGGTGGCCATATTCATTTGATGAAAATGAGTTCGAAAAGGAACAGAATGTAGACCAAATTTCCAAGGAAGATCTTCCTATTTGGTTGGCTGCTCAGAGGGCAGTGAATCGTTATGAAGGTATCCTTTCATCGCTTGGTCCCCGTAGCAGGCTTTTAAGAAAGTTCCTGACATGGATGGAGCTTATACCCTCGGTGCCCAAAAGACCATCTAAACTTGATCCGATCGCTAACACTATTGAATCTCATTTAAGGTTAGTCTTTATTGAATTCCTCCCTCTTCTGTAACTAGTGCACATGTGAGTCTTCTTTCCAGAAGTCAATCATCTTATTGGAACAGATAACTAAGTTGTTATAAAATTTATTGGATTTATTAAACTCTGCTCTGTTAATACTCCATGTAATATATATGTAATATAATAAATGAGAAATAAACTAGATAGAGTAGTTACAAATTGTATATGCACATAATTGCACCAATTTCATTTATATTAGCCCTTTTTCCAGTCATCAGAGCAAGACCAGACTACATTTAGTAAGTTTGTGAAGTGGTAAATGACTAAAGCATCAAACTGTTTCTTCCCTAGGCCTATTTCGTTGCCTAGAATATCACTTGGTGATATTTGGGAACCTGCTACACGAAAGGTCTGTGGAAATGATATTTGGAAAATGTTGAAAGCTGCATTTTCCATTCTTTCTTCCAAATCTAGTCTTCAGGTACTTTCAGTCAACATACTTGTTTATTCCTACTGCCTTATGTTACAACTCACAAGCTAAAGTAGTCTTGTGGTAACTAGAACTGTTTGTGCTGCTTACTTCCTTCCTTCTTTTCTCTCTGTTGCTTCCAGTTTCCTTTCTGTTCATTTCTGTCCCCTCTTTTTGTGCCTGAATTTTGAATCGCACATGCTATTTAAATATCTCAGTCAACATCAAGTTGAAGAGCCCGGCACAATTTTTCAGATCCCAACACTTTTTCAGACAAGTGAAGCAGGTTTTAAATTATAATTTTTTTTCAAGTAGATTTATCAGATCAAGATCAGGGGATCACCACTTGAATCAAATTGAAATTAATTTTAGTCAATTATGAACATCACATAGGTTTGGCAGGCAAGAATTCTTATGACATATACTTGGCACAAAATGGCAAAACCACCAACGACAATTTTGGAACTTCAGAAGCAGACGCTTTCTTTTTCTGAAAAGACTCTAGACTAACAATTTTCATCTTGAAAAGGCAATTATAATTTTATAGCTAACTATTGAATCATCTTTGGGAATATACTCTTCCAACAGGAGCCCGCATTCCAGGAACTAATTTTGCTTTATACAGAGGAAATGGATGAAATAGAAGCCATGGATACAAGTGAGATTCCTTCATTACAACTCAAAATCTACGAGACTATTCCTATTCCAGAACTGCCAGTAAATATATCTCTTCCACTCTTTATGTTCATATTTGTTGCTTATATGTACAGTTGCATCTTAATTTCTCTTTCTGGCACCACTAAAAGAAAACTTATTTGGTAAGTACTTTCTTTGTAGGTAATTTTTCCACACAAGAAGCTATCTTTCCGGATTCTGGACACAGTAAGAGATGTCATTATGTCAATAGAGTAACAATGGAAAATTGTTTAACTGTCTTAACATACGAATATACGATACTTCCCTGATCCAAAAATGTGATATCTTTGCACTTTTTAAAGTTCCCCTGTTCAAGGGTGCAGATCAAGTTTTAAATCTTTACCATTCCTTAGTAGTCATGTCTAAGTTAATGTTGGCTTGAAACAGACGACATCAGCAATGTGCACAGTTTTGAGGCAGAGGGGTTATGACATGGATTAAAAAATGTAGGAATAAGTGAAAATATAATCAATGGATGTTAAAAACCCTCTTTTGGATGCAGGGAGTAAGTTTTTGTTGGTATATTGGTTCACGAATATGCTCACCCCTAATGTTTAAGTTTAACACTGATTTCTTGAGATGGTTTGCCTTTCGATATAGGCATGCATCCTAAATGCTCTTCTTGTGTAGGTACGCTTGGACGCTGCAACAATCGTGGGACTTTTAGCATTCTTTATTAACTACAAATTCGAGGACATAAAATCATCTCCGTATGTACTCCACAATTTGTCTATAAGATTACTAGGAACTTTGTCTTAAGTTGAATAATTTTGTGGTTAATTGCACTACCACTGGGTCTTGGTTTAAATTACTTTATAAGGTCATCGGTTTCATAATTTTCTGTTCGGTATTTGAAGTGCACCTGTCAGCAATACTTGTTGTTGGGTCAATCATAATGGATATTTTCCATTCATATAAGTTTTTAATCCTACTCTGCATATTTGATCTTTATGATGATAATGCATATCTCCGACTTATGGAATGTTCTAGAATCAAAAGAGGTCGGAACAGAATAAGATATTACCTGTCCAGATAATATATTTCCACACGTTATGAAAGCCTTAATCATTTCATATCATTTCTGACAGTTAGTAGGTTTGTTATCTGAACAGATCAGCTGTACTTCTAGACGTAATTGCGATCACTGCTCTTATAATATCCGTTAGTAGGATAGTTCTGGGTTATAAACAAACGTGGGACAGGTATCAAGTAAGTCCATTTCTGCTTTTATATGCTAGAATGCATTCATGAGCTGTGAAAGTACATTTAATTCACTTTCCTTCTTTTAGCTCTTGGTGAACAGAACACTCTATGAGAAAACAGTAGCCAGTGGCTTTGGTTCGATTCACTTTCTTCTTGATGCTTCTGAACAGCAGCAAGTAAGAGAATTTACTACACATTTTTTAATAATGATGACGTCTATATCTACGAGGGTAGAAAATAGCGCGAATAAAATGTGCTTTTTCAGTGTTCCTCAAGTATTGATCAATACTTCTGCAGTTCTGCTAGATATAAGCTATAGAAAATATTTAACTTATATAATTTTTAGAAGGGTCTACTCTTTACAAAGGTGGAAGATTTTTATTGGTGGAGATTTGTGTGCATGTAGAGGGGTCATCGTTGTTAATGAGATTGGAGCCAATATAAATCTGCCACCTGACTAAAATGGGCGCACACTAGAAAATCCGTTTTAGCAACCTTGAAAAACTGGAACACTAATTTCAGCCATCTAAATCAAAATAAAAAAATTTTAATTACATGTGATTATTTGCTCCTTTGAACAACATATGCAGTACAAGGAAGCAATTTTGGCATATGCGATCCTACTCAAAGAAGAAAATGGCCAGGTTAGTTCTAATTTCTTCTAGTTATTAACTTATTGCGTTTTGATGAGCGGGCAAAAATTGTTTGCTTCAGGATTTAAAATGTAATTATGGTTTAAGATGACACTAATTAATATAGCAGCGTAGTTGAAATTGAACATAGGTTATTTCAAGGCCTTAAAACAGTAGTTTCATCTCTGATATGGATTTTAAGTAGGTCTTTCTCTAAATTTCTTTTTTTTCTGTACTCTTAGATGCATATGGTTTTTCTCTGACTGGTAGGCAGCTATGCAAAACAATAATTCCCTCGTTATGAACATGGCATAATAACTGTTTAAAATGCAGGTAACCTGCATTGAAGTTGCGAAGGACAGATGTGAGAGATTCATGTATAACATGTTTAAAGAAAAGGTGACTACATTTCGTTGCAATAAACATTGGTTAGTGGAAGGATTTTCTCACTAATTTGAGTTTTGCAGGTAGACATGCCAATCCATAAGGCCATAAACACACTGGCGAGACTCGGTCTTGTCAAGGAAACTTGCATCGATGGACAAACTGAAGTTGAGGCTGTTCCCTGTCCCGCTGCATATGAAATCCTTAAACAACGCTGGAATAATCTACTCACCGACATTCCTTGATGTTTAAATATTCAGTAATGCATCCAAACCAGCTGTGCTGCTTAAACATTGGATGGCAGTCCTGCAGGAAAGACATTCGTCTTTTGATCCAGTCACCCTGCCAAATGAAATAATCGCAGTGATTACAAGCGAAAAGAATGCATTGCAGTGCTACAAGGGAAAACTAGGTGTAATTGAAGAGAATCTAGCAGTGCTAGTGTTCTGACCATCTGCTAAGTGGTTTTTGATAGTGATAGTAATGTGATTTGGTGGTGTAAATTCTGCTTATTCCTACTCCGCAGATATAGGGATGCTTAGACAGTTAATGAATAGGTGTTATCTCAAGCTTTTGTATAATTCTGAGAATGATAAAAGGAAGATACCATGTACATAATACCAATTGCTTTCGATATTGTTATTTAGGTACTGTTTGGGGTTGCTGTTACAGACAGGAACAGCAGCTTTTTGCTGAAAAACAGGTAAAAAATTGTTTGATAAATCTAAAAGCAGCTTTTAGCTGAAAAGCTGCTTTTAGAAAAAGCAGGTCCTCACATGCTTTTGGAAAAAGCTGTTTTCAGCTTTTGTAGGAAGCTGTTACAAATTTCACTATCAAAACTCACCAAATAAATTATTTTTTTATATTATAACTCAATATTTGCAAATATTAAAAAAAATTACCAAACAGTTATCTGATTTCTACAACAGCACTTTTTTTACCAGCACTTTTTCTGACAACACAACAATTTTTAACGGCATTCCCAAACAGACCCTTAGTTGATAATATATAGACGTGATAAATTAATACCCTATTCTTATTTATCATAGAGCCTCCTTGAAAGCTGCAATGAGCTTATGTGCATTCTTGTTTCCAGATAATTCAGAAAATAATGGAACCAGATTTCCTCCGGTTATTTCCAGTGGTGACACCCCGTTAGTCCCCAGTTTTCAGACATGACAGATAACACAAAAGCTATTTGATAAGTAACCCATAATAAAAATTTTATAGAGTTGTTTCATAATTTAAATTATTTGAGTTTTAAAAATTAAAACAAATAGTCATATTGATTCTGTGTGAGATAGTCGTTACATTATAAAATCCTGATCAACATTTACGTCTTTTCATAGTAGTGCAATAATAATTTTAATTAAATAAAAATTTATGTGGCGATGATCTATTGGTACTTTTGATGTTATATCAACATAAACTACTTATTTATTTGATAATTATTTCATAAGTCAAATTGTATAAGTTTTAAAAATTAAAATAAATAATTCTGTCAATGATATAATTTTGTTGGTGGGATAATCGTTATACTATAGAATCCCGATGAACATGAAAGTATTTTCATAATAGTATAATAATTATTATTAAGTAAATAATTTATATGATCGATTAATAAATTTTGATACTTGCCGCTGAAAGAAGGTTTAACTTGTATGTTATAAATTTGTATACTGTACTTTATAGAGTGAGGGAGGATCAGGTATTTTGGATCAATCCGAACTATACCTAACTTTCATAAAAGATTACCCAATCCGAAAACTATAAATATATAAAAATTCAGACCTAATTTGTACTTTGCCGAATTGGGTTGATGTCGAATGAGATTTTGTTATATTGAGATTTATTTATAAGTGTTCTCATGTAAATATTGTGACGAGATCTATAAAAGCATATGCAACCATAAATATGAAGAAATGAACTCCAATTTAAGTTGGAAAATAGTATTGCATAAATATTTTGCAAGAAATGCCAATGGAGAGAACATATATGTACATGGAACGAAAATTAGTGGAAAGACTGCATAGAAGGAGAAGCATTATAAGCTATTGATATTCCTTTGTATGTGTGGGCTGTAAAGTTTAGGTTGCACAATATACCCTAAGCATAGATACAGTTGCTCCAGTATCCTACTTGTTTGCTCTGCCAATTATACAATTCTTACCTGACTATACAATATAACAGTGTAAAATCAACAAAAACTTGAAACAGGAAAAAGCTTCATGGGACTGCTACATTAGAAGCTAATCAAAGAATAAAATGGAATTTAGGATTCCGATTACCTAAACACAAATTGATGAAGTCCGACAGATAATAATGACAAAGTCATTGAAGATCAAGGCAAAGGCATGGGTGGTTTCCACTTGTTGAATTCCATTAAGTTTCTGTTGACTACAGATCCATTGTGCAGCCAAAAAGTTTCAGTTGACTGGTGAAATTGCCTCACTTTCCTCTGAAGTTCCCACAGAATTCCGCTAAATGCAGAGCAGGGTTCTGAGTCAGGAGAATACACCCACAAGCACCTCACTTCTCTACCACGAGCTATCATCCCTTCTATCTCTTTGTCTGGGAAACAAAACTTGTTAGATCTACTAATTCATCATGTGAAACAAATGCACCACAACAAGCTAATCAGTTCAGGGAAGACCTGGTATTGATTCCAAGTATTCTAAAAGTTCACGACCTATCCGAGTGGATGGCCATTTGATCGAGATCTGTGTGTAATCGACAACATTCTGGAAAGGCAACTCCACTTGATCTGACAAGATCACTGGCACACACTCCTGTTAAAAACAAGACTTAACTTCCAAATACGCGGCTTTCATCAATCCATTTATATTTATCTAGAGAATGAATTAATATAAATATAAAATATATATACACACATACATATATATTTACACACACACAAACAAACCACACACACACAGATATATATATATATATATATATATATATATATATATATATATATAGAGAGAGAGAGAGAGAGAGAGAGACCACAAAAAATGACTCGTAAAACCGAAGTGTCCAAGACGACTCGCCACGTGGAGCAAGGCAGAACTTGGCATTCCCAAGGTGCTGAAAATAATCTTTTCTACCAAGTTTGTCAGGGCCACTGAACTTCAACTCAGGAGACTCCAACTGTTTCAAGATGCATACAAATCGGATGGAATCAGATAATTCATTGGTAGAGCAAGTTGTCTAAATTGAACCCTATAAAACTCAATGCATATAGCAAACGATTTTATGCCACAAAAAAAATGTATGTAGAATCCTAATGGACAATGGAGATCAGTCCCTAACCATCTATTTAAATAGGTGAATTTTTGTATTGTCTGTACTGATGGAAATATAGTTCAAGCTTCAAAGTAAGGCTCAATTTTTGACCCGATGTAGTATACATAGTTCATGCAGGCACAAAAGTTATGTGACATTTCCATTTGATAATGCATTATGGTATAAGTAAATATAATTTATATTCTACATGTATACATTACATTTAAACATGCAAGCTGACAATAACAGAAAAATTGGTTGCAAAACCAAAGTAAAATAATCTTGAAGATTCCGAAAATTTCTCTCTTTTAACTTGCATAGAATCTACTTGGATTTCATATCGTATGTAGTAAGAATTCAGGGCAGAAAAGATGGAGATAGAACTTCAGAATGAAAAAGTTTCCAACTTTCGTCACGACTAGC
Organism: Daucus carota subsp. sativus; assembly: GCF_001625215.2. Classification (NCBI taxonomy): domain Eukaryota; kingdom Viridiplantae; phylum Streptophyta; class Magnoliopsida; order Apiales; family Apiaceae; genus Daucus; species Daucus carota. The sequence goes on from NC_030381.2 coordinate 23,399,163, forward strand.
AATAAGTATCCATATATAAAATTGAGTAGGACACTTAACCATAAAACTGTGTAAGAGATTAACCTTATCCGGAAACTGCTTTGAAAGATTTATCAATTGAAGACGACCAATCTTTCCTTGTGCCCGACCTAGGAAGTTTGCCAAATGCTTCCTTTTTGACAAGGGTAATGGCTCAACAAATCTTGCTCCCTGAGTAGTCATGCCATCATCAACATTTCCAGGGATGATTAAGTCCTTCCAGGTATTAAAAGCACTTGTATCACGCTTATCTGTTCGATCCCCCTGCATTTGTACGGGTGCAGTTTTCAGTGAGGATATTAACATCTATACAAATATTTATAAACATTATTTATTGTTTGTTGGTAAGGGAAACAAAATCAACTGCAGCAAAATTCTTAATAAAAAAAATAATTACAGTGCACCATCAGTTACCATGTAAACAGGCAATACACCCTCTGCCATTAGAAGAAGATTAATGATTTTAGAAAAAGAAGGAAAGATGAATAAGAAAGCTCCTTCAGCATCAGATTCTTAATTAAGTAAAGCAGAGGTTTTACGACTTTAATTCTGAAGGGGAACAGGAATAGAGATGGAAGTATGGAACACAATGTTTTTACAGTGTGAACTCTTTTTCCTTCTTCATTCTCTCCCTCTAAATATTTTCATTATACTTTGTCCACAAATGTTTAGAGTTACAAATGTAGGTTCATCATAATAAGGAATTCTTGCATATCACGGCAGCATTAATTCATATTTCAACTTCTAAACGTTTGTAAATATAACTAAAAAAAGCAATCACCCTAAAAGTAAGTAATTTCCCTTGATAACAGGAAAGCCAGAAAACCAAAAGTCACATTTAGCTACTTGCATCATAAACTGAAACTGGCAATGTTCATTTTCAAGTATATACCAAAGCCAACACAATAATACTGCAATCCACTAAAATGGTCTGAGTGCGTCTCTCGGATGCTAAGCTAAACTTAATACTTTTGCGGACATTAACAATATTCCGCAGTTCTATCTATGACTAACACTATCATGTAGATAAAGTATATCACTATTCTAGTTATTAAACTGTAAATAGAAAAGACCAGATTTATTAACATTCAGCAGGTAATGAAAAGTTGCTAAGAATCCGAGAATAGCATAGACTCTACATTTCCAAATAACTATAATTCAGATATTAATTGAACAAATGTCCTGCACCAACTGTACCTCAGGAGTCAAAATTATGGAGCGATTCAGATATGTAGCCCAGGATTTGAACAAGTGAGCCCCTGCACCACTGAAACAGGAATGTAGATAAGCACAAATTTTAATTGCCGAGAATTTTCTTAAAAGTGGCTCACAAGCAATAAATTTGATATCAAACAAAATAAATTCCTAAATCAGCTATTAAATACAGAAGGGAAATAGATTTTTTCGCCATCCAACGTATTGTGTATTTAGAAACTTACCACTGAACTATAATTTTTTTTTTCTTTTTGTCACTAGTGTTAGGTTCGGCTTTTTTTTGGGTCACTAATGTTAGGTTCGGGTTTGAATATTAACACTATGGTATTCTTTTTAGCATTATTAAAATATAGAGGTAGTCTGCAATATCATGATTATCTAATATGTGTCTATATCTTTATATCTTTATAAAGTTAGGGTGAGGTTCAAATTAGAACCAGTTTTAAAGTTAGAACTTAGAACTCATACAAACTCATTAGATTCTGATTAAACAAATGGTCAAGATCATATATTGCATTTTAAATTGGCTATGTACTATTGTTTTTTATATATGATTGTAGGTAATTAATGCATGCATTAACTTCAATAATTATATGTAGAAAAATATAAATTTGCCTTCTATAATTAAATGGCTGGTATATTGATTGATATTATATTTTCAATGTACTGCAGTAGTATCGGTATAATTATTAAATAATATAAGTATGATAATTGATGTACTATAGCAGTACTTTTATTTTTATTAAAAATGTACTGCAATAGTATTGGTATAAATATTATATAATATAAGTATGATATTTGACGTACCATAGCAGTATTTCTATTTTTTTAGAAAAATATTGCATTATAATACTATCTTCTTTTATATTAGTACAAGTGCTGCAGCAGTATCACATAAATTTGTTATACATTTACATGTATAGAATTAAATCACACAAATTTGTTATGTATTTCCATTTATGAAAACAAAATATTTGATATATTTTATTTTATTATACTGATTTATATACATGAAATTTAATTGAGAATTGTTTTAATCATGGAAAGTAATAAATCTGATTATTCACTCTCATTTATTAAATATGCACCCATATAAATGATACATGAATATATAACATGTGATTAATACTAGTGATAATCTTAACCACACATCCTATTTATATCTAATGGTAATTTATAGGATCTAAGTTCCAAGTATAATGTGGTTCTATCTCGAACCTGACCCTATAAAGTTATAGACATATATCATATCACCATAATATTGCAAACTATCACTATGTTTTAATAATGCTAAAAAAATAACATAATGTTAATAATCAAATCCAAACCTCACGTTAGTGACAAAAAAAATCCGAACCTAACATTAGTGACAAAAAGAAAAAAAATTATAGTTCAATGGTATTAAGTTTCTAAATACAGAATAAGTTGAGGTGCAGATGCCACATATATATTATAATAATGTCAACTTTATGTTTCTTAAACATAATATATAGTTGTTAATCATAACCTCACACTTATGATGCACCCCGTCTAAAACATGATACTCCTTTTGGCCAAATGAAGAAATTTAATCTCGGATACTACCATTTGCCTAATCAATATAGTAGTCTACAGTGAAAACATGGGTTTGTATCTAAATAAATTTAACTAAGTGTGCATAGGTTATGTATCTACTTCGAAGATTACAAAGTTAAAACCATGGTTGTCACGTCGGTAAGTCGAAGCGAGTCGATGGACCTTCGGCTAGTTGACTAGTCGATTAGTCGTAGACTAGTCGCAGACTAGTCGGCAAAAAATAATATATTATTATATATTGAATATAATATATATACATTATGTAATTCAGGTTTCCCAAGTTCTGACACCTTCACAATATTATATTCCAGAATCTAAGGAATTAAAGATCGAACACGTGAAGAGAATGACGGAAAAGTGGAAAGAGTTAACAAATAACAACAAAGCAAAGTACTTCTGATCATGTAAAATATGTAACAATTAACAAATTAACAATTGTGTGATACTGTGATGTGTTGTAATTTGTAATTAAGTATGGTACTGGTAGTGCAGTGCACAACAAAATTATACAGAAATAATATATACAGAATTATTTATGCACAATGCAGATTACAAATAAACAGAGCAAAAGCAATAATCTGTAGAATAAAGAGCAGAAATCTGCATAAGTGCAGAACAAACAGTAACAGAAATCAAACTGCGGAGTGCAGAAATTAGAAATACAGAATGCAAGAAACACATAACCAGAAACCATTAACATATCAGTAAACACATTCTGCTGGAAAGTGGAAACAATAAGAAGTCGGCAATAAAAAAAGTCAAAATGCTCAATCTGTAGCTGAAATAGTCGACTAGTCGACCGCTTAGTCGACTAGTTGACTGACTAGTCGACCAGGCGACCGAAATATCGACATTCAGCTAGTCGAAATGTTGAGTCGACATCCCTTCATCGCTTAATCGACTAGTCGCCGACTAGTCGCGACTAGTCGACCGACATGACAACCATGCCTTAAAACTATCTTAACGATAGCATTTTTTAAGATAAAATTTTCAGAAGTTATAACTCAGATAGATTGACCGTAATTGTTAGTACAGAGTACAGAAATACTAAACAATTGTTATGTCGGTCTTAGCATGTTATTTAGACTCGCTATAAATATATTAATCAGATATTCAAATCCTTCTAAGGGTAGCATCACAAATTTGTACCAAATTTTGCATGGAATGCAAGTGCATATCAATACATATCAAACATCAATACTGATTTAAAATTAACTGGGTAATTAATAAACTAACCTTGGAAAAACAAATATGTGATCGCGACCGCCAGATAACCTGAAATATGGCATTTGACTTAAGACCTGAAAGCAGAATGTATGAACGATATTACATAGAATCATCTTAAGTTGCTTCTTAATACAAATGCCGATTTCTTCCAGAGTTACATAATCTTATGACTTGTGCAAAAAGCATTTTTTAGGATTTTAAAATTAGGGAAGGCAACTTAGATACTTTAAAACTCCTTATTTAAGTCTGTTTAACTTGAATATCTCATACAGGAAATTTGAGTTCAGATAATTTAAATATGTGCTATACTGAGACTTGATTTACGAACCCAGTCAGAAAATGTAGTACACTACTAACTTTGCTACAAATTTTCATCAGACAGTCCTTCTCCCACATGTCACTTACTGCTGTTCTTGAGAATCCATTACCAGCTGCTGAATATTTCTATAATTCTGTGTTTCTCCCTCAGTTGGATTTAATTCTGTATCGAATTGATAATTTTTACATGAAACATCACAAGTTATTTGTTTTTGAGACTGAATCGCCTTATTCCTGTTCACTGAATTCGTACATCTGTAAATTAATGAACTACTTTCTCTCTTGTGATTTATAATGAACAGTGAACTTAATGTTAATCAGAATGAGCCTTTTAATATTAACAAGTGCAACCAAAAGTAGGGAGAAAACAATAAAATGCACTTAAAATCATAAGTTACAACTCACAAGAACTGTCAATTCCTTACCAAAACAGGGTGATACTATATTAATTACTCAAGAGAAGAGTGTGTCCAGGAACAATCCAGAAAGCCAAAATCAGCAAAGACAGCGTGACTTTTTCAAAAAAAAATGTGGAAATGGGATATATTTCGTGATTTATTAAAAGCAAGGGACCAAGCAATTATGTTACTTTTTTGCTCCATAAGTGGGCTAGTATACTATCAAGCATTGAATCATGTAATACCTTCACATAAGTCTGATTAATCTCTTTGTCAGTTAAGCCACCTGACATACGAACACATTTAACATAAGTCGGCACAAAGAACAAATCAGCTTCCTCTTTCTTCCATGTCCTGAATCTTGATTGCAATAGCAACTTGTGTATTTTTACCTGCAGTCACATTCAACCATAAAAGTCAAAAAGTGATCATTTAGGCAGCATGCTGTTGTTGTATTAGTGGATTTACCACATTACATGCTTGGTCAAAAAGATCATCTTTATTTCGAACATCATATTCATATCAATAGAAATACGACTGTCGACATGAGGCGCTTAAGTTCATTACTAAAAAATTATTTACTTCAAAAAATTAAGCGTTCTACCTATGCAGTCAGAAGTAAAACGGGGCTTCAAAGTCAGGGAGACATTTCCAAAGGGAGTGGAAAAAAAATGCAAACTTAAAAACAATGAGGAAGAAAAATAGCAAAACAATAGGTACTGGGCACACACAACATTATCAAAAAAATTCTCCTCGATTCCAGTCAAAATCTCCACACAAAGCAATAATTTCAAAATCAGGTTGGCAGTTAACCCTCATCCCATCATTTGGGAACGTATAATATGGTAACCCGTCATTTGGGACCGTATAAAATCGGATATACATAGGTCAGATTCGTTATGAAAATACAACTACAAACTACAAACCAGCAAATTGAATTTATATACTCCTCGCAATTTCTCCTAATCAAAATCCTACATTGTCAGTTATTTGTATACATACACAGCTAAATTTACAATAACATAAGTTAAAAAATGTAAAATGAAGCTAAGAAACTCACTTGAGTACCCCATTGTCCCTTTACACACATATCCACCGATATTTTCGCATCTCGTCCGTACATCAACTGTCTCAACCCCTCAATCTCATTTTCATCATACACGTAGATCTTCAGTGACAGGTGGGTCCCATACCCTCTTTGTGGCCACCCCTTGTAGAAATCCTGCGAAACGGCGTCGTTCTGGGATTTGTATTGGAAAGTGGTGGAGTTGAAAGACTGGTCTAGGAGTCTGGTGAGGAAGAAGGTGGTGAAGATCAGAGCTAGGGCTCCAATCTGGTGTGTGCGTGTGCAGGTGGGGCTACTGTGGGTTGATGATGATCCAAACACTCTGTTCTTGTTGTATAGGCTTCCCATTTTGCCAAGAAGAGGAGAGTGAGAGAACGAAGAAACAACGCAGTTTATGACACTGCTGAGATTTAAGCAAAATTCTGTTCAACAAAAAATTAATCTATGGTCTCGCAAATAAATTAAAATATTCGTCGAGAACTAGACCCGACAAATTTTCACACGACAAAAAACGATACGAAAATTTAGTGTTTGTGTTTGCATTTTTAGTACACGAAAAAGTACACGACACGATAGGGGTGTTCACGGTGCGGGTGGTGCGGTTTTTACCTAAAACCGCAGACCAACCCGCATATGCGGTTTGGTTAAAAACTTAAACCGCGACCGCACCGCGTAAATCAAAAACCACGTAAACCACACCGCATAAATGCGGTGCGGTGCAGTGCGGTCTATGCGGTTTGTGCGGTCTAACAATTTTACTTTTAAAATTATAAAAATATTCAAAATTAAAAATTACAATAAAATTTAGAAGTCACTAAATAATTCGTCTCTTCATTGAGTGGCCAAATCAACATCCGAGTGTAAAATCACATTACAAATAGTCAATTACAAACTCAAAAGCAACTTCATATTTGGCATGCTAGACAGTGGCAGGAGCCATTACAGTGGTATATAAAAACAAGTACATGTCAAATGAACTGTGAAGAGATGAGAGTCGTAGGGTTAATAATATTAGGTTACACTATTGTTGGGCTGGGATAATCTGAAATATGGGCCAAAATAAATATATGATATAAATATTATATATACATATATTATATGATATAAATATTATATATACATATATTATATTATATAAATATTATAATATATATATATATATATATATATATATATATATATATATTATATGCGGTGCGGTGCGGTTTGAACCGTGATACCTAAATCTCAAACCACGACTCGCACCGCACCGCGCGGTTTGTAAAAAATTCAACCCGCGACCGCACCACAAAAATTTAAAACCGCATTTTGTGGTGCGGTTTGGTGCGGTGTGGGCGGTTTGTGCGGCGTGGGCGGTCCGGTGAACACCCCTACGACACGAAATACACGACTGAGATGTCGTGTCGGTTTTGTGTTTACCCTTTGGCTACACGATACGACACGAGGTACACGAAATAAATAAATATATATATATATTATAATTTAAAATTTAATATATTAATTTTATAACAAATATAATATATTATGTTTAAGCCTGAATTTGGACAACATTTGTAAAATTTTAATATTTCGTATACTAATTCGTTACCAGTTTCATGTATTTTTTCGTGTATATTTCGTGTTTTCATGTACTAATTCGTAACGTGTCGTTTTCGTGTACATGAAAAAATTCGTGTACTACAGTTCGTATCATTTTTACCCGTTTCTAAGTGTGTCGTGTCGTGTTTATAATCATGTACACGAATTGAATTCGTGTCGTGTTCGTGTATACCCACCAGATACACGAAATACGAAAGTACACGACACGTTTATACACGACACGAACAATTTGCCAGGTCTATCGAGAACAGCAGGAGCAATATTTTTATGACAAGAAATAGAGTGAATTGCATTTCATAATCTTGGTCAGTTAAACCTCTTTAAAGTAATACCACTCGGACTGGGAAAAAATATTACTTTACCGAATTTATTATTTTATTGATATAATAATATTTTATTACTTTATCGATAAAGTAATATTTTATTATTTTACCGAATTTATATATGTTTACAAATTATATTTAATTATTTTTGAAAACAAGAATCAGTCGCATGCAATGTATTTGATTTAAAATTACTTTTATAATAAATTTTTTATCATTTATCGATAAACTAAATTCATGCATGCACTAGACGATAGCAATGTCATCCCAGGCGTGTCATCAAAGGAAGCACTTCAAGCAATCAACATTTTAAACAATTACTTATTACAACATGAGCAAAACATATCGGGAGTTATTTATGCTTTACATAAAGTCAATGGTGAGATTAATTTTGGCCTTGGTGGAAAGAAGAAACAAGCTACTATAGATTCATATTTTAAAAGTAACTAAATTTGTTAATTGATATACTTCATGTATATATATATAATTCATGAATTATTACTTTACATATTACTTGGGCCTTTAATGAATTTCTAAATTTTTATTATCTTATGCTTTTAGCGAAAATATTAATTTACAACATTGGCTTAAGTTGGGACCGACAAAATTTATTAATTAAACGAGGTTATTACTTTCTCTTAATCGAGGTTTAACTATACCATATTCTTGGTCTACCAGGGAATTATGCCCGTTAGGCGAGATAAAATTATATTTATAATTCTAAATATTAAAATATTAAAAGATGAAAAAAGTGGGAACCAATAAAAATTCATCCAAATAATTATATTAATATTAAGATTTTGTTATAAAATAATAACAAAAGCGAGAAAAAGTAGAAGTAATGAAGAGCTAATTGTGTTTCTTATATTATCAAATGCTTTCGTACAAAAGTGATAAAATATGAAAACCTGAGATCCTCTATGTATGGTACAAAACATGAAGCTAGTTGCGTAGGAACATGTAGTGTGAATTGCGGCTTGCGTGTATTGGTAACAAGCGATAAGACTGTAAAATGTAGTAGCCAAAATCAAACTCAACTTCCACGTACGTGTATGGATAAATGTGTTATTTGACAATCACAGCTTGCATTTATAACACTCCCCCTTTATTGTCAAATATGAGTCATTACAAAGATTGACTGTCTCGTTAAAACCTTGCAAGGAAGACCCAGTGAGATAAAAACCTTGTCGAAGGAAAAAGAGTACAATCTCGCCCCGAATAAAATGTCTCACATTTTGACATCTTGATGTAGTAAGCTTTTTAACCTCCGCATACCCCTATTATTTTGTAACTTCTCAAATGTTGATGTAGGTAGTGACTTTTTAAGTATATCTGCCAGATTATCGCATGAGCGAATTTGTTGTACATCAATATCACCATTTTCTTGAAGTTCATGAGTGTAGAAGAACTTTGGCAATATGTATTTTGTTCGATCTCCTTTAATATATCCTTTCCTAAGTTGTTTGATGCAGACCGAGTTATCTTCAAATAAAACTGTAGGACTGTTTGAAATATTTGATAATCCACATGATTCTCGAATATGTTGGATGACAGACCTTAGCCAAATACATTATCTGCTTGCTTCATGAATTGCTAGTAGCTCTGTGTGGTTTGATGAGTTGCAGCCATAGTCTGTTTTGTAGATTTCCAAGAAATAGCAGTACCACAATATGTAAACAAATAACCAGTCTGTGATCGTCCAAAGTGAGGATCTGACATGTATCAAGCATCTGCATATCTAGTTAGTTGTGAACTTGAACTGCTTGGAAAAAATAACCTAAGATCAATTGTACCCTGAAAATATCTGAATATATGCTTGATTCCATCCCAATGCCTTTTAGTAGGGTCGGAACTAAATCTTGCCAACAGGTTCACTGCAAATGCAATATCAAGTCGCGTGTTGTTTGCGAGATACATGAGAGCACCAATTGCGCTGAGATATGGAGTCTCAGGTCCAAGAGCCTCTTCATCTTGCTTTCTAGGACGGAAAGGATCCTTTTCAACCTCGAGTGATCGAACAACCATTGGCATGGTTAGTGGATGAGCTTTGTCCATGTAGAACCGATCAAGAATCTTTTCAGTGTAGTTTGATTGATGAACAAATATTCCTGAAGATAAGTGCTCCTCCACCTGTATACCTAAACAAAATCTTGTCTTTCCAAGATCTTTCATTTCAAACTCATTTTTCAAATAGTTAGCAGCATTAGTAATATCTTCACTAGTACCGATAATATTCAAATCATCCACATATACAGCAATAATAACAAAAACAGTTGATGATCGTTTAATGAAAATGCCAGGACATACTTGATTATTAACATATCCATCATTCAATAAGTATTCACTAAGCCTGTTGTACAACATACAACCATGTTATTTCAAATCATACAATGATCGTTGTTATTTAACAGAATATAAATGTCGAGGCTTAGTGTCTTCTATATTTAATCCTTCAGGGATTTTCATATAAATATCACTATCAAGTGATCCATATAGGTATGCTGTGCAGTTTTTCCATACAAGCCATCAACATTACATATTAATTTGATTTTCATTAAATATAAAATAAATCAATAAATAATGATAATTTCATAACTAAAGTAAACTTAAATATCTAAATTAGTCATGCAAAAAAAAAAATCACAATTAATCCAAATGATATTTAACTAAAGTAAATTTAGTCAAATGAATATAAATAAATTATGCTGCTATTATTTGAATTATACCTAACTAATGGAAAACTGATAATAATTTCAATTGCTTCAAATCCATCTAATAAATTCAATTAAATTATGAACTAAATAAATGCTAATATCCATTAATTCAATATGAGCACTTCAATAATTCAACATTAATTTTAATTAACTTTCATATAAGCATATATTCACATAAATCATGACAATTAATTAAAACTAATAAACAAATAAATATGTAAAATACTAGATGTAGTTGTTGTTAGGGTTTATACTGAAATATTCGTTTGAAGTATATAACAATTATTTGAGAATCTTGAATGCATGTTTTCACATTGTCTGTATATAATATATTGTAGACAATCTAGTATCAAATGGGATAGCAGAAGGTTAGATTGTCAAATTTCTTATATAATATAATAAAGGTTTATAGTCGAAGTGGTGTTAGACAAACCACTGGAACGGCTGAGGTATTATTTAGAAATAGTTTATCTTGACTATTGAATAATACTTATATACTTTGTATATATTGAACGGGATCAAAATAGTATAATAATTGTTTTTTTTATTCTGACAATAAAGAACTAAAATTCTATGATGTTATTATTGCTTAGGTTCTTAATCCGGATATAGTGATTGGCACTTGTATTTAATGCACATGTCTTGATTCATACGTTAGGTAATTTATTTTGAATTACGAATTTATGTATTGGGCAATGACATTATATACAGAGTGGGATATTAACTATAAAAGAAAACCGTGTCCGAAAAATATATTCGGGTGATGATGTCGTCTTGAAAACTCATAAAGATAATTATGCATTAGTCTTGCAGGCAGATTTGTTCTTGCATAATTATAAGGTTGAGTGGATGATCAATGATAAAAGATATTGATTAAATTAATTGTCAGAAATTAATTTAATTAATGGACATGCGATATCTTAAACATGAGGAATTTATAAGCAATTAATATGGGAGCCGAATTAAATAATTAATTTACAGAATTAGGAAAGGTAGTGCAAATATTAATTCTTTAGTGGATTGAATTAATATTTAATGACATTGGGCTTGGCCCGGAATGTCATTGGAAGGTCTGACCTAATGGTCCATGATCCCTACTGTAGCCTATATATATTCTCGTTCTCCAAAAGCTATGAGACACACAAAAAACGAATTCACATCCTAGGGTTTGAGAGAGGCAGCCGTTTTTCTCAAGGAGCCAGCTAGGGTTTTGGAATTTCGGAGCTTTAAGGAGAGGTACACCTTGGGAGATCGAAGGCCACACTTCGTCCAAGGAGAATTAGGGAATACAGTAGAAAACGTGGATTTGAATCGCTTGCGCCGTAGCGATTAAGGTTAATATTTTGTTCGAACTTTTTCAATTGATATCATAAAACGCAGGGCCAAGGTCCGATTGTTCCTACAGTTGTAAATTCACAAGTCCTAGAAATATGGTCATTTACATACTTGTGATCTTACGACAAATTGCAGTAATTTATTTTTAAATTAATTAGACAGGTTTAACATGCCAAGTTCACCACCCACTTTAGAGAAAGTGGATTTGTCTAGTGGTTTAGTGAATATGTCTGCAATTTGTTGATCAATAGGCACAAAATGTAACTCTACTATTCCATTCATGACATGCTCACGAATAAAATGATACCTGATATAAATGTGCTTCGTCCTGGTGTGTTAAACAGGATTATTAGCAAAGGCAATGGCACTCGTGTTATCACATAGAATCGGAATTTTATCCAACATGAGTCTATAATCTTGTAGTCGTTTGCTCATCCACAAAATTTGAGCACAACAACTTCCAACAGCTATGTACTCAGCTTCAGCTGTTGATGTAAATACGGAATGTTGCTTCTTGTTGTACCATGATACCAACCTTCGTCCCAGAAACTGACAGCTTCCCGTAAGTACTCATCCTATCAATATTACATCCTACAAAGTTAGAATCTGTATAGCAAACTAGGTTAAAATCAGTATCTTTAGGGTACTATATCCCAAGATCGGGGGTTCCCTTAAGATATCTAAAAATACGCTTAACAACTATATAAATGGAGACTCCTTAGTATCATCCTGGAATCTTGAACATAAACAAGTTGCGAACATAATGTCTGGTCTACTAACAACTAAGTATAGAAGTGAGCCAATCATACCTCGATACTTCGTGATATCAACTGACTTACCAGATTTGCCCTGATCAAGTTTGACAGCAGTTGGCATTGAGGTTTTGGCAGGAGAAGCTTCTTTCATTTCATTTTTATTAAGAAGGTCCTTGATATACTTTGTTTGACAGATGAAAATACTGTCAGATTTCTGAATAATTTGAAGTCCAAGGAAGAAGGACAACTCTCCCATCATGCTCATCTCATACTTGCTCTACAAAGCTTAACAAATCTCTCGCAAAAAAGATCATTAGTAGAACCAAATATTATGTCATCCACATATACTTGTCCCAGAATTATATCATTCTTATGTTTTTTTATGAAAAAGAGTTTTGTCGATGATAACTCTTGTGAAATCATTTTCAAGTGGGAATTTGGAGAGAGTATCATACCATGTCCGAGGGGCTTGCTTAAGGCCATAGAGTGATTTTGAAGAGAAAGCACACAAAGTCTTCAAATTTCTTGTCTTCGAACCCAGGATGTCGTTCAACATAGACAACCTCCTCTGGAAACACCATTCAGAAATGCACTTTTCACATAAATCTGAAATACCTTAAAGTTGGAGTGTGCAGCAAATGCTAAGAACATTCTGATTGTTTCAAGCCTTTCAAATGAATCGTAGGATCATCATAGTCGATTCCTTCTTCTTGTGAATAACCCTTGACTACTAGTGTTGCCTTGTTCCTCGTGCAAATGCCATCTTCATCCAGCTTGTTTCTGAAAACCCATTTGGTAACAATTACAGATTTGCTTTTGAACCCTGACACCAATTTTCAGACTTTCTGCCTTTCAAATTGATTGAGCTTCCCGCATATCAGATACCCAATTTGGATCACTTAAAGCTTTTTTCAACCTTTTTAGGTTCGGTTTGAGACATAAATCTTGCGAAGTTACATTTCATTTTAAGTTGGTCTTCTAATCTGCACTGCTGTGTCCCGATCACTGATGATGTGTTCAAAGAGATGATCTCTGCTCCATACCGTTTGCCTTGGCAGATTCATCCTTGATGATTCTCCAAATTCATAATTGTGTTGAGTGTGATGACTAGGGGATCCACTTTCATTATTTACTCCTCTGAGCTGTTGCTAGTCCTTTTTGATTATCCTCCACTTGATCGGAATTAACGTTTGAGTTTGCGCTTAGATAATTTGATACTATAAAATAAGATATATTATTTCCTCACTTTTTATTTACACAATCCAAATTCTATGTATAATAAAATGAAAATCTGAATAAAGCAAATCGCAATAAATCCCAAAATAACGAAAATAACGAAAGAAATTTTCATTTCCGTGCACCCCCGATTAGTACTAAACCCCCCAATTTAATCAGCAGTTATCAGCTGAGCTGTTATCGTTGAGATCAGAGCTTTGAGAGCAATGGATGTTCTCCCGACGACGTCGTTCTCGAAAGCAGATAGAAAATCCAGATCATCAGCGAAATCATCGGTAAACTCCTCATCGAAGCCTTCTCTGTTCTTAGCATTCTTCTCTTGCTTCGCTTGGATCTATATCGCTGGACGGTTAGTCACTCACCTCGTCGTGTATATATGTTTTTATGTATTGGTGATTTCAGTTTCTGATAACTGCATTTTGTTATAGTTCTGAATGTGTTGAATGGTTTATAAGTTGCGATTGTGTTTCGATTGGATGATTAGGTTGTGGCAAGATGCCGAAAACAGGAAATTGCTGGCGAACCTCCTGCAGAAGAATTCTAATCAGGTTTTTTTTGAATTTTTAATTGATGGAAATTGATAATGTGGAATGGTTGCTGAGGATTAACTAGACGTCTAGACCTAGTGATTCTATTTTCGATGGAAATCGATAATGTGGAATGGTGGCTGAGGTTTTAGAATTTTTTGAGCTGTTTTCTTACTTGATTTGTGTTTTCAATCTTAAATTTCGGGGCAGATACTATATTCATAAAAATTATGAATCCTGTGAATTAGGATGCTTGGTGAGCACTGTTATTATCCCTTCAGCTGTTGCACACAGTTTAATTCTGAAAATCTAGTATATGCATTTGTGAAGATAATGTGTACCAATAAAGCCTTTTTCCAGACACTCTGAGGTTTTGATGAGTTAGATAATTTAACATGATATCAGATCTCGAGTTCAAATCTCTTTGATCAGGCCAATATTTATGATTCATTAATGTATTATGGTGGGGTCAATGATGGCATGAGATCCCTACCTAGTAATTGAAATTTGGATAGAACCCGAGGCCCACCAAGGGAAGAAGTGACAAACCGCCTAGTAATGCATACTTCGGACCCAGATAATGGGCTTTTCAACGGGGATGTCGAAGATAATATGATCCCAATACGACCTTTCCTAAGAGCATCTCCAAGAGCCTCCTAATTGACTCCTAAATATAAAAAAAAATGACTTTTAGCAATTTAGTACAAAGTTAAGAGCATGAACTCCAACAATCCTCTCTATATTTCTTCTATATATCATATTTTATTCATGTTGGGCTCCACTATAACAAAAATCCAAATTCAAGAGTGGGGATGAATTGGAGGGAAAGAATTTTTTTATTGATAAAAATAAGTTAAGAGCCAAGTTGTGGCTCCTAAAAAAGAGGAGAGAGAATGAGCTCTTAACTTTTTGAAGAGCCTCTTGGAGCTCTAATTGATACATGACTCTTTATTTTTTCACTTAAGAGCTTAAATAGAGAGCCTCCTGGAGATGCTTCAAAACTTTAAGGATTCAAGAGTTTGACTTTGAGGTTTTAGGAAAATTGGCCTAAGGTGTTTGAGCTAGCTGACTTGATAATGGTTTATGTCAATGATCACTCATCCACTCAATATGCAGGATATGTATAATGTCACATGATTGATGTAATGTATAATTTGTTTGTTCTAATGGGCATCCAGCAAAACAAAATCTTAAAGATAAGAGCATCTTATTAACTAATAGTGTTCACTTAACAGTACTTAAATTAAAAGCAACCAGTGATATTACTCAAATGCATCCCCTTCTTAAGGACTCAAAATCAGGAATGGGCACACAAATTTAATCCAAAAAGGATAGTTATATCTTCTACTTGTAGTAATGTGCATGTGTTTAATATCCGAAATAACTAAATTCAGGAAGTAGGTGGTTGGTGAAAGTGCATGCACATTTATTAGTAGCCTCCCTCCCATGTTATTTTTTCTTAATCTCAAGTGAGTGCTTGTATTCATTTCTTTTTGTAGAGGCCAAAGTATCTTACTGTTGAAGATAAGCTTACAGTCTTTGGATGCAGGCAAGCTCTCTGTTTCTTTCTATTATAGGCACATACATATCAAGTTTGTAAAGATACACATGAAGATCAATAGTCTTGGATAATTCTCTCTATGATATCCAGGGATTTGCAGAGGAGAATTGTGGAAGCTGAGATGGAATTAACTTTGGTGAAAAGCCAAGGTTACCTCCAGTTGCAGCAAAGTGGGTCCACGTCAGGCAAAAGGCTTCTTGCTGTTATTGGTGTGTATACTGGATTTGGAAGTCGATTGAGGCGAAACGTGTTTAGAGGTTCTTGGATGCCAAAAGGTAATGCTTAAATCTATTGTAATTAAAATAAATAGTTGTAACAGAGGCAAGGGTACAACCTGTCCTTTGGTCTATTACCCTTCTTCTTTTTTCTTTTTTTTTTCTTTTGCTTGAAAATCATCACAATGCATCTTGCATCTCACACGTATCTCAAGATTCTGGTAGTTCCAACATAATGATGTCCGTCAACACTTGCATGAGTTTGCATATGCCTTTTCGAGATACCTAGAACTGTGGTATCTACTCGGTCAAATAAGTTTTTTGGTTAGCTTCCTTTGGGTGTCCATCAATCACTTTATAGTGTTCAACGATTGGATGGTTCAAATTTGCAGAAAGAAGTTGAGACATGCAATTGGGATGCCATTTGGGTTGTATAGCATAATGGTTGATGATTATCTAGGTTGTAATATTGTGAAGGCAAGTTTTATACATTCACATAATATGTTGTAGGTGATGCTTTAAAGAAACTTGAAGAAAGGGGAGTGGTCATACGTTTTGTCATTGGTCGAAGGTCTTCCAACTCTCTTTCATATTCAAATTTTAATTAGCATACTATCTTGTAGTAGGTGGAAATTTCTTTAGTCTCATTACATAATTTTGTACTTACTTATTGTTCTTAAATATGAAGTGCCAATCGAGGTGATAGCTTGGACCGCAATATAGACAAGGAAAATCGTACTACAAATGATTTTTTAATTATGGTAAGTTGAGAACTGACTTCAGCTTACCCAGAGTAACTTGCACGATAAAATATTTTTCACATATATGGCTGCCATTTTTTGTTATCATATTGCTTCTGTTCGTATAGTAATGTTTCCTTACCTGGAGTAGCATTGATTTTAAAATTCATGTTCTGGATCTGTTAAATTATAATTGCTATGTTGAAGAAAGTGCTTTTGATAGACTGAATTTAATATTTGAAGTGGTGCTTGTGTGGGCTTTTATAAAGTATGACATTACAAAATCTGAATCAATGTTCATGAATTTTTGAGGGCATTCTTCATTTCTTCTGTATCTTTTTTGATTATAAGGTACCAACATTAAGTTATGGCTAAAAGTTTAGACCATACTATGCTAATTACTAAATGATTTGTATGCATCTCTAGTCTATATATTTGTGTAGGAGTGTGTCTGTGTTTCCTGATATGAAAATTAATGTATAGTATTGCTGTATGTCTGTATTTTACTTTCTGTAAAACAAACAGAGCCTACATGCACAAAAAAGGTAGGGGACTAATAGAGGTCATGATGGGTTTGAACTTTGATGTTTTGTGTAGTTAGAAAGAGATGAAAATAAGAACGGCCAGATAGGGTAATGGGCATATGTAAAATGTGTAATTGTGCTCATAGTCATAACTAGATCAAGTTGTATAAAGTTATGTTGGGAATCAGCTTAGTAGTAGTTTATAGTAGTATGGGGTAACAGTAGTAAGAAGGGTAATAGAGTCATTTACTATACTAGAGTTACTTACAAGTTCATGGTCTATAAATAGTTGTTGAGTCATGTACTTTGAGATTATGCAAATATATCAAATGGAATGTTTCCACCACTTCTTTCTCTCCCTAAATTCTGTTATTCTATCTCTCTCTCTAGGGTTTCTCTCCCTCTAACTCTCTGTTCTCTCTCTTTTCTGTATGAATTCTCTCTTAATCTCTTTCAATTGACCTCTCTTGCTCTATTCTGCTTATCTTCTCAGCTAATATATACAGAAAACACCAAAAATAGCATTTAGCAGCTCAGGAATCAATTAATTCCTGACAAGTTACGAGTTGAAGAAGATAATGTTAGATGATTACAAAAGTATGCATGCTTACACATTGATTGGTATAAAGAGCTCGTAATTAGATTAAGCTAGATGGTTTAGTATTAAAGTTCAGTTTATCATCAATTCAGTGCCAGTGACTCTTTCAGTTTGCATGAAATGAGAAGAACAAGTGAATAGATTGTTATGTTGATTCACCTTTATGCATATGTTGTATATATTTGGAGGTCGTAACTGTACCTTTGAATTTTCTTTGAAATGTTTGGATCTTAATATTAACTTTGTGTAGTTAAATGTCTATTAAGGATGGGCACGAGGAAGCAGAAGAAGAACTTCCTAAGAAAGCAAAGTTCTTCTTCAGTACGGCTGTTCAAAAGTGGGATGCTGATTTTTATGTAAAAGTTGATGACAACATTGACATTGATCTTGGTACATGCATATGTATAATTATTGCACTACTAAAATTAATGGCAGTTCCATCCTTATGGTGCCTGGGTTAGACATAATATTTTTCTATTTTGCATATCAGATGCACTTGTTGAACTTCTTGAGAGCCGACGTAGTCAAGATAATGCTTACATTGGATGCATGAAATCGGGAGAAGTTGTTGCTGAAGAGTAATGCTTTATCTTTGACTTTATCCAGTTTAGTATGGTTTGAATTTGATTATGCCCTTGCATAGTTTCAACCTTCTTATGGTTTCAGTAATTTGACTTTTAGCTTTTGGTGCTTCAGCCTTTTATCATGAAGTAGTTGTACAAATAAGATAGCCATTTTAATAACAATAACATGCTTAGTAAATATATACCTGGCTAAGTTGTCTTTAACATAAAACACATGGTATTAATCTCACCTTATCAAATTTTCTAGAACTTAAATGCTTTAAAGTTGATCTCCATGACTCAAGTGTTCGAGGCTACCATGTTAATAGGTGTCGTGAGGGAATATAGTGGCAGATGTGTTCCAGAGTGTAGAGTGGAAGTCTTCTGAACAAGAAATTTAATAATATTTTGCAATTTTAGATTCCATAGGACTATAGAAGCACCCATTGCTTATAATCATAAGAAAAAGCGTGTCTTTTTCCCACAACCCTGCAATGTTAGCCTACTTTAAATTTGTAAATGCTTACACTTAAATGTCATTCTGTTTTAACTATGTGCAATTAGACATATAGTGAAGACTTCGAATGAAGGCATCTGTTGAACAATATTGATAATGCAGAATTTACCAAGTACTAGACTGATTGCATAGAAAATACAAGATCTTCTATAAGCCATTCTTTTGGACTTTGCTCACCAAGTCAGAAGATGATTATCAAAGGGCCCGCAAATTGGCATATGTCTTACAAAATTAGTTTTGCCAAGAAAAGAAACTCTTGAAGTCGAGCAGCCATTATAGACAATAATATCGAAGTTGTCCATGGTACTATATATATAACTCATTTTTAAGGGAGCCTATTGAAAAATGTCTGCCATGGAATACTACAATGTCTCAACTGGATGAAGTGCTAAAATATTGAATAAAGTTTCTGATTTTAAATAGCAAAAATCTGGGAAATCCTAGACTTCTAAGAAAAATGTGGCAGTCATTTTTAGGTATCAGAAAATAGAAAAGTGGAAAATAGCTTCGTGGGTGTCATTAATAAGCATATAGAATTTAATGTACATTTAGTGTAATGAGTCATGACCCTCTTGTAAACAGTGGAATAGTTTGTAATGATATATTTTTCCTTCTCAACTTGGTTGATATACCCAGCTATCTAAGTTTACACAGTTTTATAGAATTATTAAAACCAACAAACAGAGATTGTTCTTGTTCATGTCGTCAAGAATTTACAAAAAATCATAAAGACATCTAACTGTGCCTAATGTAGTGTTATTAGAAAAGCCTAGTGAAATACCTATATATACCTCTTCATTAGAAACTCGATGCAGGATCACATTGTCCACAAGTAGTTGTTGCGGATCCCAACCACAATCACAACACATAAGACAGGGACCCTTGTGTGTTCAGTTTAGCTATTGTACCAGACTAGACCAAATTGTTTTAGCCAGTAGATTTTATTTCGATTTAGCTTCTATAGTTCTGTTTTACCGCAAATGCCCAGTTGCATCTCATTATAAGGCCTCTTTGGTTAAGTTTGTTATAAACTAAGATTTATTGATGCGTAAACTCTTTTGCAAAAAGATCACAACTTGTGACCCCTTTGGACACGAGGGATAACCTCTAAACTTACACGTAAGATCAATAGACTTTGCACTTGGTGAATTCTAGATATGCACAAACGCGCCTATAACTTGGTGGGAGAACAGATTCATGCTTCAAAGTTAGACATGTAATTTTTTTTCCTCATATGAAGCCATAAATATCGATATGTATGGGCATATTCTGACACCATTAAACTGATGGAAGAACCATTTTAAAGGATTTGAATGAGTAAGTTCCTATATGTAATGAATGGGTAATTTAAAATTTGATTGGAGAAAGTATTAACTATTAAGTGTTACCAAGGGATAGTAAAATATTCGATTTTAGCTTGTATCACCTTTACTAGGAAAAGTAATAACAGGAATATGCAGTGCTCTGAGTGTTTCTGGTGTTCCATTAAGCCAGTAAAGTCTATTTTGACTCGACACTCGGACATGGACACTTGGACTAGGACACTTATTTTCGGCCAAAAAAATGTAAATTTTTCATAATAGT
Organism: Daucus carota subsp. sativus; assembly: GCF_001625215.2. Taxonomy (NCBI): domain Eukaryota; kingdom Viridiplantae; phylum Streptophyta; class Magnoliopsida; order Apiales; family Apiaceae; genus Daucus; species Daucus carota. The sequence goes on from NC_030381.2 coordinate 23,419,771, forward strand.
CTCGAGTCCGACACATGGACACGTATCCATGTCGGACACTTCTAGCCGAGTCCGAGTAACATAGATTTTGACCCTCATATCCTAGTGTATAAAGATATGACAAGAGAAATATCATTCTACTGTTGTTATCCTTGGAGCATCTCCAAGAGATTAGCTATATATGATGTCCTAAGCTATAATTTGAGGTATATGGTGCAAAATTTAACTCCAACAATATCCTAGCAGCTCCCTAAAAAGTTGAGTTACCTACTTCATTCCGTAATTTTAGGGAATCTGGAACCATTCTACATTTTGTTTTCAAGAATAATATATTCACTTCCCTCCTCACACTCTTTCGAACCTTTTTCACATTATTTCCCTCTTAATATTTTTAAGTTAATATTATCATAATTATAGGGAACACATATAAGGATTGTTGTTGGAGTTGTCATTCAATATAATGTCCTAGTTTACTAGGAGTTGTATTTTTTATAATATATATATAGGGAACCCACTAGGATGCTTTTGGAGATGCTCTTAGTTATCGTACTAAAACTGTGTTCCTGAACACATAGGAAAAGAAGAAGAGAATAGAAAGTGGGTTTGGACACAATTATGAAAAGAATTTCTTTTCCAATCTCCAGCTCCCTTTTCTTTTCTTCCAGAAAAATCATTTATGAACAAGAAAAGAAATTAATTTATTAACGTGTTCCTAAATCTTGGTAGAGGTGCTTGATTTCATCTCAGGAAGTGTTACCTGATTGACTTTATTATTCTGCTGAAAATTTGTGAATACCTTGGGGAAAAGAAAATCCCAGCCTTGGAAACTTCTGTAGATTCTAAGATACTAACCTGATGACCATTGTGATTACACTCATTAGGCACTTGCCAGTTATTAGGAAGTTATTGTAGACCAGTTTAGAGCTGGAGAAGACCTACTACTAATGCAAATTGCTTTACATGAGAGGAAGAAATGGGTAGACCAGTTATCTAGTACTCTCTTTCTGCACAAGCCGATGTGCCTTTCTTAAGTGTAATATATTCTGAACTGCATCTCAGAGAACTCCTGGCAGTCTCCTTAAAAGCTGATGTACTGCTCTCATCTTCAATTCCTAACTCTTTGTTGCAATGGAAAAGGTCGAAGAGAAGTCTGACAGCTCTTGCAATAGATTTAGAAAACAAATCGATGGAGATATATGGATATTATATCGAATGAGTCATTGCACATCAAAATAAGTTTAGTTAGACTTGATCGACATACCTATGGAGATACATGGATATTATATCGAATGAGTCCTTGAACATCAATTAAGTTTAGTAATTCATCACATAATTTTATGACTTAATCGTCATACCTGTCTTTGGCTCTTTTTATGTATTTACTTTTTGTAAATAATCAATATATTTGGTGTTCCAGGGGAAGGCCATGGTATGAGCCTGATTGGTGGAAGTTTGGGGATGAGAAATCGTAAGTATTCTTTTTATGCGTAAAAGTAAACATCCTGATTATGTTATCTACTACTTTGAATTTGGAAATTTTATGCACCTATAGTTATAGTATATGCAGCAAGTGTATGTACACTAATCTCCCCTTGTAACTAAACTTTGAAACATAAACTATTAGTGTTTTGTCATTGTAATAGACCATGTATTAATGTTCGGCCAAAGTATGTGCAACCATCATAGTTGTTGAGTTATCATTGGTTGCTAGATGAGAATATGGAAGGATATTAATAACAGCTCATAGATGCCTGCTTGATTTGTAATAATGTTAAATATGATCATTCTTATCCATACTTGCTAAATTGGATTCTAAATTGTTTTGTTCCGAAAATGATGACAGCTATTTACTTTGGTACATGCCAGCTAAAAGCATATGGTCATTTACTTTCCTAAAGTTTCTTACCAAATATACGTGGTTTTCTCGGAGTTTGTGATTTACATGAAGCATATGATTCTGAACTATATGAAGTACATATAACCGTATACTTTGTATATCATTTTTTTTTATATAAAAACTCGACTACATTTGGCTTATATCTCAGTTCTTAAATGTTATATTGCTCCAGGTACTTTCGACATGCTAGTGGCTCACTTTTCATTCTATCCAAAAAGTTTGCTCAGTATATCAATATAAACAGGTTAGACGAATGCCTTCATTTATGAGGTCTGAACCGGTTGGCTGATATGCTTAAATGAAGTTTTAGCTATTGATATGTTTCCTTCTATGCACGGATTTTTCTTATGCTCTTGTCTGGGAACTTTTTGTCTAAAAACAGCCGCTTTAACTTTTACATCAATGCTCAATAATTTTATTATGTATCTGGATCTAATTAACATTTTGCTGAAGACAACAACATTTTAATATGGCCATGGTCTCTCTCTGATAATAGATGTCATGGTTGTAATATGTAACATTTACTTGGCATAACTGAGATAATACATGTTACTCCCTCTGTTCTTTAACTGAGATAATACACGTCACTCTCTCTCTCTGATTATTCATCTTACTGCCTATGTTCCACTCAAGTACCATGTAAGTTTTCTTAGCTGTTCTAATATGTAGCATTTATTCGGCATAACAGAGAGAATTAATTTGTATTGGTAGACTATGACAATTATTTGTTGTCTTCATACATTTCACTATAATAGTGGACTTTAGTTGTGGTGCTCTTAAGTTTTCTGTTACCATACTGGAGAAACTCTTTTCTATGCTGCAAAGGAGCTGTAAAATGGAGGGAGTATGATTATACGTGGAATATGTACTAGTTGAACTGCAAAAGTATACAAAAGAGAAATTTGCAGAAGTCATGTTGGAATATAGCTCCAGTATGCCAGTTCCCCAATGACAGTCTTTAACCATTTCATTCCTGCTCAGTTAATTATATTTAGCAGGCCAAGCAATACTTCTATATCCTCTGATCCTTTCTGCACATGATCTGCCTTGTATAGTGCATCTTTGAAGACCTATGCATATGATGATACATCAGTTGGTTCATGGATGATGGGTCTCCAAGCAACATATATCGATGATAGTCGGCTCTGCTGTAGTAATGCAAGACAAGGTACAAATGTTTCTATGCATTACTTAAAGATATATAAATTTTTTGTGGTTGCAGCAAAACAAAATTTGCCTCATTGGTATCTAATTTTGCAATTTTAATTGTTTCTGTTTTCATCCAACTTAATTTTCCCGTAGGCTGGAGGTTACAATTACTACTGATTTGTTAAAGTCGGAGCTGTTGCTCTATTTACAGTGATGTAGCCAGTGTGTTAAAAATTGTTCATGTGACTTGAGTTGTAAATGTTTAAGCAGAATCCCCTGGATTATTTAGGGAACTGGAAAAACTAATACAGTAGAAAGGCCTATTGCTTTTTGAGATTGATGAGACCTGACTAGAATCTTAGAGCAGAGACTGTTCCATAGAATAATACTCGTACATACATTAATAAGGAATCACCTGAAACATATCATCTCAATAAATCACATTACCTTGGTGTATTTTGGAGTGTATCCTGATAAAGCAATTAAACCTATCAGTTAGTTATTAAGTTATTATATTATGTTGGTCTTTCCTTTGGTATATACTCTAGATTTCAAAATATATTCAATTTTTGTTGTTGATCTTATGCAAAAAGTCTGTTAATTTAATTAATAATGCAATATATATGGTTTTCACCGGTGCTCCAATAGTCTCATACACACACACACACACACACACACACACATAGGAAAGTGCTCAAATACAAACTCCTTACGGTACAAACAATCACTAAATGTGTTGAATAGAATCACTAAATGTTTGAACAGAATCACTAAACCTACCAGGAGGTCTGATGGAGAGATAAGGGGAGGGGAGCACTTACGGGGCGGCATAGCTGCGTGGTGGTGCAGCGCGGCTGGCGGCAGCCGCGACGCCGGCGCGGCCTGCAGTGTTTCTAGCACGATTGAGGGAGAGGAGAAAAGAAGTGGTGATATTGTGTGCATGTGTACAGCACTGGTCGGAGAAGATGAATAACCATCTATGGTGGCGTGAGGGACAGGGGAAGGAGAAAGAGAGGGAGGGAGAGGGGGAGCAAGAGGGAGAGAGGGATGGTGTTCGGCAGTGGCGAGAGAGATATGGTGTTCGGCAGGGGCGCTGCTTTGTGGCGCTCGTGGGTGGCAGTGGTGGTTGGTGGTGGGTAGGGCTGGCAATTTCGGGTCGGGTTCGGGTCGGGTTGACAGTCGCGGGTGAAAAAATTTACCCAACCCGAACCCGACCCGAAATTTTAATGGGTCAGAATACCCAACCCGAACCCGACCCGCACTACCCGCGGGTAACCCGAACCCGACTCGAAAATTAATATTTATTAATAAAAATGTTTTTAAAATATTAAATAGATATTATTTTAAGCCAAAAAATTAATTTTTATTAAATTAAATACTTTTATCTTAAATTTAACTAATAAATTTTATATAAATAATATAAATAATATAAATATATATAATATTCATATTATATATTAATTTTCGGGTAATTTCGGGTCAATTTCGGGTAACCCGAATTCAACCCGAAAATGACCCGTTTTTTCTGGGTTGATTTTGGGTCAACCCGAATTCGACCCGAACCCGAAAACCCCCAACCCGAATTCGTATTTTGCGGGTCGAATTCGTGTCGGGTTGTCGGGTCGGGTCCAATATTGCCACCCCTAGTGGTGGGTGGTGATTGGAGGTGATTGTGGTGGTGATGGTGATGGATGGATGTATGTATATGTTAAGTTAAAATCTGTCAATGACTAAATATTATTGTCATAATCACTGGTTTGTACATTTGTACCATAAGGAGTTTGTACTGGAGTAGGACTGTCCTACTCTGGTACAAACCATCTTAGTGTACAAACTACAAACTAAAATTAAAAAGTCTCTAAATCAAATCGAAATATAGCACATATGGTATGGAAATTGATCGTTGCGAGATGAACAAAAATACAGTGAAGTCGGATTTCAAAAAAAGTTCACCGATTAACGGGAAAATTCAAATTAAAAACGAAGGGGAATCTGCGGATCATGTGTGACAGGGTGTATATTAACTGGTGTGTGGTTGCCCCTGCGGGGCCATTGGATTAGATTCATCCAAGAGCTTATATTGAGTTTGTAGTTTGTATACTAACTTAGTTTGTATTTGAGCACTTCCCTATATATATATATGTGCCATTGTTCCATAGAGAATCATCTTATATAGAGTCCCATAGAGAACCATCTCATTTACTGATTTCATCTGGCATTTAATTTATTCCCTCCTTTGCATAACTTCCCCCTAGTTAACTGGTCTCCCTAAATTTGACGATTGCGCCCCAAATATTATTTTGCTCTACCACGGTCCCATCATAAGATAGTAACACTGTTGAACCCCCCCCCCCCCCCCCCCCCCCACCCCCCCCCACCCCCACCCCCACCACCACCACCACACACACACACAAGCACACACACAAAATCACCAAAACACATACAATGATGCTTCCTTCCAAAATGTAATAGTAACCTTTGCCCTCTCATATTATACGCTTGAAATTTACAAACATATGCTTTGCAAGTGTTCTTATTGTAAGATGCCGAGTTCAGGTTTGAAATTTTTATCTTCTAAATTATATTGGATCTTTTGAGACTAACCACGTTTACAACTGCCATGACTTTCTGTTTCAGACAAGGTCTGTTCTTCAGCTTAGATAAAGCAGATAGACTTGAAAACTCCCTGTCCATTAGTACATATGATTTTTGTGGGTTGAAGAGAATTTTGCATGGATTTCGATGCTTGGGACTGATTTTCCAGCTACTATACTATACAAAGCAGCCGGCATAGAAAAGATTAGCCCATAGGTATCCTCCTGCAAAAGTATATTTTACCGACTTTCTAGTTAGTCAATACCAGATGAGGTTTTACTTCTGTTATAGGGTTTGATTGAACTGATTCACATTATCCATTTATCTAGTTAATGAACTATATGCATTGCAGCATAAGCCATCCTTCAAGAAGTTAACGAGCTACATGCATCGTGGCATACTGTTTTATTCATTTTTATCGAGTAGTGCTACATTCATAAAATTGGGTGCAAAATTTGCACAAAATGACATGGCAATTAAGGTGAGATTTTTAGTTGATGATGTTTATGCGAGGTATATTTCAATCAAAACTCAACACATTTTAACACATGCTTTTTTGCGAAAGATTTTGTACCCAATAATGTGCATGAAATATTTTCCTACTTTATCTGTCTATTCCGATTTCCGAGGGACATTGTATTCTTTAAAATAAGAAAATTTGTTAGCCATAAACTGTTTCATAATGGTTTCCGGACCTATTCAGATTCTGGTAACCTAATTTCATACTCCCTCCCTGCTACTCATTTTTATATGTTTTTTTACTGCAGGCACATATTTTAATACTCTTATAAAATATAATTCTAGAACTTACTTTTTTAATTTTTTTAAAATCTGAATAAAAAATTTAAATCTTAATTTTTATTCAAAAATGAAAATCTTGAATAAATTACAAAATTGTATTCTATAAGAGAATAGTGTTTGTCATTGTCCTCGTCTCCCATTATATATGATTCACTCGATGTGTAAGATTGAGTGATTGAGGAAGACGAAGGGAGTATATAATTCTATATACTAAACCAAGCAGTGACGCAAACGAATAGCAACATGTTTAGGTTAAATTAAAATAAGTTACTTATGATTTGAAGTTGGTTTATGTGATTTTAAATTAAACGTGAAAGTTTCGATTTTAAGTTACATGTGGGTGTTTGGGTATTTAAACTTTATATTAATCACAGTGTATAAAAAGAACGAAGAAACAAGGTTGATATATAAAAAAGTTTGGAAAAATAGCTATTACAGGTTGCTCTGGACTTGAAGCCCACTTTAGTGTTGAGTTGCCAAACAGGTGTATAGAACCTTAAAGCCCTGATAAGCTAGATTTAGTTACTACCAGACATGCTCAAGGTCGATACATAAAAAAGTTAGGAAAAATAGTTATTACCGGCTTCTGGCTTTTAGGCTATTTTGGACTTTATGTCCACTCCAACGTTGGTCGCCAAATAGGTGTATAACAGCTTAAAACCCTAATAACCTGGCTTTTGTTATTGCCAAACATGCTCTTTCATATATTCTTTTCGTATGTAAAATGCAAAACTCCAAAGTGACTCGGGTTCGTGTACCTGTGTTCATGTATCTTTTTGTTATGTACATTTTTAGTTTCGAGACACTATATAAAATTAATTATATAATTATATATAAATATTATATTTTAAGGTATATTTAAAGATATACATTATAGATGCATATTTTTGTAGTATTAGAAATAGGGAAAAGAGAATTTGAAGGTTATAGTATAAATTTTTTTAACTAGTGTGCTTCACATTCCCAATACTTATACATCTAATTAAAAATTCAACTTTATGGTAGTAAAAACGAATAAATATGTAAATTTGTAAATAATTTAGTGGTTCGGTTCATTCATTTTTTGACAAATATTAATTGATTAATCAATACATTTAACATAATTTTAAAAAATATCTACAAAATGAATACTATACAATTTAAATTTGTATTAAATAAATTTATTTACTATGATATTTAGATATTATCTTCATAAGGTCAGGTTGTTGAAATATATCCATTGAATTTTTACTATGAATTTGCTAGATGTAAACTTTGTTGTGAATGGATGAATCAAAGACTCGTTCTTTGAGCTACTAAGAAGAAATAAATAAGTAAAATTACTTGGGAGTTAGGCTACAGTCCTTAGAGTAGCATTTTCACAAACATTGAGGAAGTCTTAATTTTAAAAAAATAAAAATAAATCAAAATCACTTAAAATATATATATGTTGCATAACATTTCTCCAAAGATTATATATAACGCTCCCTAAAACAACGCTATGCTAGTATTTTTTTAATTCTTCTTTTATTTCTCATCCTTCCTAGTAATAGCTTGTACCATGTTTTCCTTTAAAAAAAAACTATGCAAGTATATTACTTGCATAACACATTCCAAAAAATGCTATATAAGTAACATTTTCCAAGTGTAATGTGTATAAGTGAAGCGAAGAATCAATTGTTAATCACAGAATCAACGGATGAAGAATAAAAGAATCACCAACTACTATCTCAACTCATCAACGGCTGCTCTCTGAGTTATCAGTTGATGGTTCCACAAGTTATCAGTTGACATCTACAGATCAAATAGAATGACAAAGGTCACATGGGTTGATGTGAAAGGTGTTGCATCAGTTCTGGAAGCTAAACTATAAAGGGTTTAGTCAAATATTGAAAATCTCAAAACCTACCATTTCAAGTAAAGCAACAAGAATTCAGCTGCCATATTTTCTGTCAAGTCCAAGGAATTCTAGATTTGTATTTGGAGAGAAAAAAATAGGTATATTCTCTTACAGACTAGCATAGTCATACCTAGTATGTAGGAGTATATATTCACAATGTAATATTTCATTTCATTGTAACAAACACACCAAGAACAGAAGAGCAAGAATGATAGTTTAGCAAGTATGATTTTAAAAATTTTGGTCTTCAGTTTCTTTGTAAGCAGCCAAATAGATTTACTTGGGAAGTTTTCAATATAAAAATTCACAGGTGGACAAAACAATCCACCTGAAATATTTGAAAGACCTTGTTCTTAAATTCCTATTTTGTGATTTAATTGCTCTGTGTTTGAATACAATCTATTTATACAAATAGAATTCGAAAATTTTGTAGATTATATTCAACCCCTTTCAACGAGTACAAACTTTCATAGGAACATGGGGACCCTTCTCATGCAGTTTACATAACCTTCATCAAGGGACATTAAGTGTTGATGCATCTTTACTTTCCAATGAAAGTAGTTATCTTTATTAAGAATTGGAATCTTCACTCCTGTGTCTTTTCTACCCATTTCTTGTTAGTAATTTGCTAATCTTTTTCCCTGTATATTGGGGTCTTACTTTGATACCAATTGTTGTTTTGCAACTATCTAACAAAATGGATTGTACAATAGGGGTTGAATATAATCCAAGATTTTTATTAATTTTCTAATAAATAGCTTAGAAAATAAAAATTTCAAACAATCAAGTAAACACAAGATATTCAAAATTTCGGGTGGATTGTTTTTTCATCCGAGATAATTATATAAGAAGAATCTGTAATAATTTTACAAATACACAACTACGAATTTTTCAGCACTTGTGTGTTCAAGAACACTCTCAAATGTGTTCAAGAATTGATTTGGAGATTGAAGGTGCTTTGGGAGCCCTGGCTGAGGATAAGGCCCCTGGACCCGACGGCTTTAATGTAAAAAGTCTGAAATTTCTATGGCCGTTCATCAAGCCAAGAATAGAATCCCTAATATCAGAGTTTGGGAAAGAGGCTATCTTGCCGAGAGGGCTCAACTCATCTTTCATAGCGCTGATTCCTAAAAATCCCAATCCAACCACAGTCAAAGATTTCCGTCCTATCAGCCTCATTAATTCCAGCATGAAGATTTTAATGAAAGTACTGGCCACTAGATTAGCTCGATGCATGGATAAGCTAGTAAGTGATGTGCAATCAGGCTTTATCAAGGGTCGTCAGGCTTCAGAAGGAATACTTATAGTTAAGGAGGTGGCGCATACAATTCAAAGGGGAAAGGGTGAAGGTCTCATTCTCAAGCTTGATTTTGAGAAGGCCTTTGACTCTGTAAATTGGGACTTCTTGTACAGTGTAATGCTGGAAATGAATTTTGATAGCAAGTGGGTTTCCTGGATAAGAGCTCTGTTGGAATCGTCAAGAATTTCTATTTTAGTCAATGGTTCCCCAACAAAGGAATTCACCCCAGCAAGGGGTCTCAGACAAGGAGACCCTATCTCACCTTTATTATACAATCTAGTCGGAGAAGTTTTAAACTCCATGCTTACCAAAGCAGCTTCAGAAGGGTTGTTCAAGGGTATCACTCTTGTAGAAGGAACTGCAAACATCACACATTTACAATTCGCGGACGACACGGTTGTTTTCTTAGATGGAACGTTGGAGTCGGCAAGGGGGATCAAAAGAGTTTTGCAGTGCTTCCAAATCATCTCTGGCCTTAAGATCAACTACAGCAAGAGTGAACTATACGCTTCTAGCTCAGCTGGCGAGAGCTTAAGGAATTGTGCTGAAATATTGGGATGCAAAGTAGGTGCTTGGCCAATGAAATACCTGGGCCTTCCTATAGGTTGTTCTGCTAGGAAAGAAATTTTCTGGGAGCCTGTACTAATGAAAATGAGAAGTAAACTTTCTAAATGGAAAGCCGAATCTCTTAACCAAGCTGGAAGGCTCACTCTTATCAAATCAGTGCTAGACAGCCTACCAATTTATTGGATGAACTTACATTTCATTCCAGCTGTAGTTCTGAAGAGGATGGAAAAAATAAGGAGAGACTTTCTTTGGGGGCACGTAGGCACTCGATTTCTTAAGGAAAGGAAGCTACACTTAACTTCGTGGGGTAAAGTGTGCAAACCACTGGAACAAGGAGGTCTGGGATTAATCCCCATCAGAGTAAAGAATGTGGCGATGCTAAGCAAGTGGAACTTTAGATGGAACAGTGAAAGACAAAAATCCTGGAATGTTTGGATGAGAGGGAAATATGGTATCTCTGCTCACGAGAGCATGACTTCGACTCAGCACCTGAATAAATTGTCGGAAAGTATGAAAGCAATCAAGAAGGCATCAGAGTTTCCCGGTCTAAGAGAAAAATTATCTCAAGATAATTTTGCATGGAATCTGAAAAATGGCAAAACAATCTTATTCTGGGAAGATCGTTGGTCTGGAAAATCATCGCTAAAAGACGCACATTCTAAGCTGTATAAGCTGTCTACGCTGAAAGAGACCTCAGTCTCAGAAGTGTTTGAACGCTGGAAGGGGAATGACATTAGTACAAGCTGTCAGTTCTGGTCAAGGCCACTTAGACCGTGGGAAATGGAGGAAGCCTCAAAAATAGGCGACCTTGTCCGAACAATAACCCTAACAAAAGACAAAGATGAAATGATCTGGGCATACACTAAGAAAGGCTTCTCAGTTAAGGCTGCCACAGACCTCTTGACATGCAACAACAGTCCAATCAGTTGGGAATTCGTTTGGAAATTAAAGGTACCCAACAAAGTAAAGATCTTTCTTTGGAAAGCTCATTTGGGAATCCTTCCTACTAGAAACTTCTTAGCATTCAGGAATATTAAATTCAACGACCCAGCGACTTGTCCTGTTTGCGAGTTAGAAGGGGAAACAACAAGTCATTTATTGATAGAGTGCAAAATGGCCAAAGCAGTTTGGACCCAGATGTTCAGTTGGTGGCAAATCAACCCAGTTCCTCCGCATGAAATGTCACTAATGAGCATCTGGCAACAGTCTAAGCAGTTCTCAACTAGGAAAGCACGAATCACTTGGAAAGTATGTGTGAGTGCAGCTTTGTGGTGCATATGGTTGGTGAGAAATCAGGTGGTTTTCCGTAATATGGAAGTCAAATTGCAATCAGTCATAAGCTACTTCAAACAACTAGCCAAGGAGTGGTGCTTGGCAAACAACTTGATTCTTCAAAATGCAGCAGCATGGTGGAGTGTCAATCCAATGGGAGTCTTAACAAGTTCCGAGCGAGCTCAGCTAAGCAATATAATGCAGGTCGAGGAAGATTTAATCGGATTCACAGATGGCTCATGCAAAACACGTGGCGAATTTAAATTCGCTGGAATAGGAGGGAACATCTTCAACAAAAAAGGAAATGTAATCTTTTCATTCTCAGGACCCTCTAGCGCTACAACCTCGTTCGAAGCAGAGAGTCAAGCATTGGAGTTTCTGGTTAAATCATTTTCAAATTCAGGCTATAAGGCAAGTAATATGGTAGTCTACTCGGATTGCTTAAAACTAGTGCACAAGGTGTTGGAAGTTACAACTGCGCACTGTACAGAGGAAAAGCAGGAATTACGAGAAATTTTTAAAGGACTAAAAATCAGATGCGCTTTTATTCCTAGTGACCTAAACAGCGAAGCTGATTTCTTAGCCAAAAAAGGTGCCAAGAGTAAACATCTCACAAGTAGTTGGATCACAAATAGCAGTGGCCCATTCTCCCAGCCCAAGCCTTGAGTAGTGGAACTCGAAGAGTTAGTTCTAGTAACTTCGCACTAACCTAGTTACAGCTTATAAATAAACTGTTCACCCCTTAAGCCTTTAGTCATTAACTGTTAAGACACTGTGCTAAAACAAGCATGGCCCAAGTGGAGAATGTCGAAGCTCTTCCAAGGTGGAGTTTGCCCAGAAGAGGAATGGTGAAGATAAACGTTCATGGCTGCTTTTTTGTGGAGGCTCTGCCCAACGGAAATGTAACCGGAATAGGAGTGGTCATAAGGAACAGCCGGGGTCGTATTCTGCGCATGCTTTCTGGGTCCCTACGGATTCAGAACAGGAGGGTTAACGAGTACTATGCCATGCTTGAAGGATGTAAACGAGCTTATGCGGAGAACTGGGAGCATTACATCTTGGAGTCGGATCACTTCCAATCTTACTGGGAATGGAGGCACTCTGCTGTCGAGGGGGTCCATCCAGATCATCAGTATGTTGTGCAGCAACTTAACCAACGCAGAGCAGATCACAACTTTGAGATGGAAGTCGACATCTGTGATAGAAATGCTAATGAACTAGCAGCATTCCTGGCTGACCACGGTGCGAGAAACTATCAGGTGATGGTGGTCATAAATCAGCCGTTCGGGAGGATCTTTGAAATCTGGCATGCAGACATGGGGCTTGGCCCAGCAGAACCCCAGTTTATGGCAGTGAACGAAGAAGATGTTGGCCCTGGTGCAGTGAACGATGCGGACATTATGGATCAACCTGTGTTGGAAGAAGAACCAGATCTTGCTCTGATAGTGGGAGGTGACGCTCAGGTGAATGTTGATGGTGAGCCGGTGGAGGTGGACGAGATTCAAGAGTAAAATGGGCATGCAAACAATTGTTTAGTTCTAGGTAGTCTAGTAGTAATAGGGTATTATTAGCTTATGGGGTCTATTGCATGGGGATGTATGGGAGATTGTGTTTTTGGTGGCTATGCAGGTTTCTAGGTGGTTGCAGGAGAGAATTTTTGAAGGATAAAATGCTGATTGGGTAGTTGTTATTCCCAGGGTATATTTTGTTGGGTAGTAATGATGAAGGATGTCTTTACATATCTTAGTAGATATGCTTATGTAATCAACCTTTCTGATCAATGCATCTTATTCGCTTTTCAAAAAAAAATAGATACTCTACCTGACCATCTGCCTGAAACTCATCCACTTGCAATCCTTGCCTATCATTACTCTTACGCGCAGTCTTAAGTGAATCATCTTTATCCCTAGCTGAAAAGGGTTAGAAGGAATAGCAAGAATGAGCAATGATGCTCAACAAGAATATGATAAGTGAAAGCCACAAGATATACATATTTAAGTGAATTAGAATGTTTGAAGTAAAGGTAAGCTCTGGATTAAACATGATGTTGTAAATCAACAGTTCAGTATAAAAGAGTGAAAGTATACCATGATAAACAGTTTTGCATCAATATATGAATTTAAAGCTGTAGAGATAAAAATGAAATCAATCATCTTTTTAACATAAGATAATCTCTTTTTCAAACTATTCATTGTTTAATTGGGTTTTTGAATAAGACACCATGCTAAAACGGTCATATCTCCTAGCTCGCTAATCGAATCGATTCGATTCTTTCGCGCACATAAACTACTCTCTGAGGAGCACATAACCACACAAACATTAAGCATATAATTCGACTCTATGAGCCCAAAATTGTACTGCAAAACAGATCAGCAACAACCTAGAATTCAACCGATTATGTGTAAATCTAAATTTTTAGCCCAATACTTAAACTCTTAAAACACTATTCTGAAAACATTTACACAAATTCTCAAACCTGAAAACTTGAATACTCAATTATATATTCCCATAATTCAAGTACCCAAGTCATCCGATTATACTACTAGTTGGCGTACTAATTATAACCAACCTTTAACAACCAATTCAAATATCAATTAAGCACACAATCAGCCCTTGGCCAGTTACCTATAACACATATACATAACATGTATATAAGCAAGCAATTTGCCTTAATTATATAATTAATCAATACTAATCCCCATCAATTCAGTCCTCTATTATGCACATAGCACAACCCATATACACATATATACACAATTTTTAACTTCAGTTTGTCCTTAATCACCCAATTAAGTGTGAGCCTCGATTAGCACATAACAATACAGATGTAATTCACATAATCAGATTATACCCACAAAAATACATGTAAATCTATTATAAGAATTTAAATAGAGCTTTATACCGAACTGAATCAAACTCGAGGGATGGAATAGGGCTGGTGTCGCTGAATAGATACGCCACAACTGATGCAGGTGTTGGAGACTCAGTTGTAGAGGAACCCGGAAAGAAACCTACTGGTAACTTCCGACTGGTAAGAAGTAGGAAGCATGGAGAAGAAGAAACTCACGGGGTGACCATAACAGTTCGGGCCGGAATCAAAACCGGCGGCAATGACATCGTCTGGAGCATATCAATGGCGGGAAAGCTTGACAGAGAAGGAGAAGACACAAGGCGTGGGAGAGACGAAGCAAAGAGAGAGAATTTCGAGAGGGGGAGTTTAGAGAGACACTGATGTTTTAGAGGAAAAAGAAGAGGTACCGTACCGCGTATATACATAGGCGGTGGAGGAAAATACGGGGCACGTGCCTTGAAGAAAGAAGAGATATGTCGCACGTGGCACAACTGTCATCTATTTTATAAGGCTGGCTAATAACTGATCTTATACCTGCTTTAATTATTTTTACGGAGATAAGAGCATCTCCAAGAGGCTCTTCATTTAGGCTCCTAACTTGAGATTTGAGGAGAGAGAGGAAAAATGTTGCTCCAAGAGACTCTTAAGTGGCTCTTAAATCTTAAGAGCCTCTTGTTTCTCTCTCCTCAAAGTTAAGAGCCACCACATGGCTCCTAACTTATTTTTTCACAATAAAAAAATCCTTCCCTGAAAGGCATATGTTCAGCCTATTTGTATTTAAAGAGGTACAACTTAACTCAGATGAGAAAGCTCAGTAAATAGCAAGTCATCGGAATCAGTACGAAGATCGTCAAATGATTTATGGGAATTATATGTTAGATAAATTCCAGGATGCTGCTGCATATCACTGAAAGAAGTTCATTAATATGTTCAAGCCTCAGTGCATAAATAATCTTTTGTGGCACGTCCAGGAGTTCAGAAGATATAAAGTTTCTATACTTTATTTCATCAGAAGATTCCATTTAATGAAGAAGTACGTACAAGACGAAGACTCGACGAACAAACCAAATTCTTATTGTTTATTTGACGAAGAATATTTGATTTAACTCGATACAGATGAACCAGACAGTACATCTGTGTATCAGTTATTCAAATTAAATATTTGAAGTCAAGCAGAAGTGGTAGTTCGTTCGTTCGACAAATCAAGAAGAAGTTATTAAAGTTTAAAGAAGACAGGAAGCAGTTCTACTGAAGATGGGTGATTAAATATTTAATAGACTATTATTTCACTTCTCAAATAATTATATTAATTATGTAATTTATTTATTAAATTAATTCACTCTCGAATTAATTTAATTTATGAATTTATATGATTAACTTAATTAAGTGAATAATTTTCTATTTTTTATATGATTTTATATTCCATTTATAATCCCCAAAACAAGCTCAGCAAGACAATCCATGATTGTCTTACTGAACTTGCTTCAAGGGATGGAAGAGGTGTGCAAGACAATTCTAATAAATTGTCTTGCCGAATGGATTAATGAAGCAGCAAGACAATTCAAATGAATTGTCTTGTCGAAGTTCACACCTCTGCCAAGACAATTTATTTGTCTTGCCGAAATCAAGAGGGGCTGCCAAGACAATTTAATTGTCTTGCCGAATGTGCTAACTTGTGTAAGACAATTCTGTTTGTCTTTCTGCCATAGCAATTGTCATACCTTCCCTAGAATTGTCCTTCTGACGAGTTTAAAGCATGGTAGACAATCCAAAATTGTCTTACCTTGCCTTGTATTGTCTTGCCCAAGCCTAGATTGTCATACCTTCTTTATATTTGTCTTTCCTAGCTTGTAATTGTCTTGTCTAGTGATTGTCTTTCATGTACAAAGTTTTGCCTATAAATATGGCTTAGTTTCTTCATTTGAAAGTGTTCATCACTTTGTAATTCAAAGCATTTGTAAAGCTTTCAAGTTGTTCGTAACTTGCTTGATCGTTATATCCACAGTTTTCTGTGCTTTGATAACCCGGTTGTTTTAATCACTAAATCTAGAATATACCCTGTCGAATTTATTCTACGAACTTTAGTGGACATTAAAACTGAACCATATTAATTATATAATGACTTCAAACATTGTTATATTAATTAATTATAATCTGATTAACAAGTTACATTCAATCAGATTCACTTCCGCGATAATTTGGTATCGATTGTATTCAACCCCCCCTTCTACAATCGTATCTGGACCTAGCATTCCCTCCAATTCACCTCATCTTTCCCTCTCTTTTGATCCATTTCCCTCTCTTTTTGTTTTGTTTCCCTCCGACTTCTATCAGTGAATAGAAAATGTATAGTAACTTTTCTCTCTACAGCAGACTATGTATCATCTACTACATGGATTTGCTTTAAAAATTTCTGAAAGCTTCATACCAGTGATAAACTATGGATTATACACACTCACCCGATAATCATCAAACACCCCCACAACCTACTGTTGTAGCACGGAATCAGCAATCTCAGGTTTGTTCTTAACTTTGGTCTCCATCATTTGTGGAATAAATAAATTATAACATATGTTAAATTAGATTATTGACATAGTAATTAACTTCATGTGGACATGTAAATAGCACTTAAATTTGACTATAGATTGATCTTTTTAGATTTCAAGAGATTATAGGTGATTTTTATAGCTTTTCTTTTATTCTTTGGTCTTATAGATATATTTGGGGATGAATTATGGTGGAAAGTTACCGTCGTTATCAAATATGCTTGCTGGAGATTGTGGAGTATATGATGAGTTCTCAACATCAAATTCAACTCATTTTACACAAAGTCAAGACTCTCCGGTATATGATGATTTTACTACACCAGATTTAAATGTTCATATGGCCCAAAGTCAAGAAGGAAATGTTGAAATGATGTCGATTCCCCCTCAATTGTTTTGTTCACAAAAGTTGAAAGAGAAAAGGCAGAGAACAAAAAACTTCACAAAACAAGAAGATGAACTACTAATTTCAGCATGGCAAAATGTTTCGATGGATCCCATCACAGGGACTGATCAAACAACTGGGACTTACTGGCAAAGGGTGCACAACTACTATATGAAACACAAAGACTTTGAATCAGATTGTACTTGGGGTTCATTGATGCATCGTTGGTCCGTGATTCATCTTGGGGTCAATAAATTTTAAGGATTCTATAACCAATTTGACGGAAGAAGTGGATTCACTGAAATTGATAAGGTAATATTTTTTATCATTTGTAATTAATTGAATATTTACATGAATGACATACATAATTGTGATTTCTTAAACAGATACAAGGTGCAAAAGATATGTATAAAGATGTTTGTAAACATAATTTTTCTCTTGAGCATTGTTGGAAGCTGTTGAGATATTTGCCTAAATGGAATGTTGATTTTGGTACGAAGAAGACAAAAGTTTTTCAAAAATAAAATCCCACAGTTAATTCTCCATCTACTCCGGATTGTGTACTGCTGGATAACTCAGACTTTGATAGGCCTATTGGAAGGAAAGCTGCAAAAGAAATTCAAAAGAAAAGAAGAAAATGGAGAGTGAGTATGCTGATGATGGTGGAGCAGCAATATTAGAAAAGATGAGAGCTGATCAATTGGAATCAAGAAAACAAAGAAATGAGCACCTCACAGAGTTGCTGCAATTAGCAAAAGAGAAAGAAGAATGTGAGAAGAGAAGAGAAGCTGCTGAACAAGATGATGCTGATGCTAGAATAATGGCTATGGATACAAGTTCTATGGGGGAAATCGTAGCTGAGTATTTTAACTTGAGGAAAAAGGAAATTATTGAAAGAAAGCGCAATCAGTTTGCCAAGTGATTAAGTGATTGGAGAATGCTATAGACAGTGGTGGTTCTGAAGAAGCTTGATTGATTCAAATAATTTTGCAGAACAATTTTTGAGCCTTTATTTTATGCTTCTATTGTCTATTAAGTTGCTTCTGTCATTTAAGAATTGTAAGAAGGTTTTTGGGGTGCAATTCATAAATATCTTTTGCTGATATGCAACTACAGTAAACATAATTAGACTGGAGATTTACTTCTCTAATGTAGCTGATATAAACAGTCTTGCTGGATTTACTATATCCTACTTCTGTGTATATTTTAATTAGATAAAACTCTCTCCCTGATATTGACAACATAAGTTTGCTGAATGCCAAAATTCCATCCTTACCTCATTTCCAGTGCTGATTAATAGTATCCAGACAGCAAATTGGCAGATCGACATTTCAGATTATATCTGGCACTAGATTGAGAATATCACAACGATAAAAATAAAGAACCAATCTACCAGATACTTAGGGCTGAGCATTCGGTCGGTTCGGTTTAAAACCGAACCGAACCGAAATAACCGAAAACCGAAATGCAATTTTTTTACTAAACCGAACCGAATTAGCTATTAAACCGAACCGAAACCGAACCGAATTAATTCGGTTAATTCGGTTACGGTTATGAAATAACCGATTTTTTTTTTGATTTTAAAAAAACATTATTATGAAAAATCAAAAGAGCGATTAAAAATTAATACACCCAAGCCTTCTAGCAATTAGCAAAATAATCAAGAATTTAGTTTTACACAAATCCCAAATATTCTGGTCAGTTACAACATCACAAGATAGTGGAAGGTACTAGTTCTTAATCGAAAAACAGAATTTAAATGAAGCCAGAAGTGTTCCAGACTTCCAGAGGCTTGTTGTTGCTGCTTTGTTCATACTCAAAGTCACAGGCCAGTAGGCCACCATCTGAAAAACAAGGAAAAACAAAAGATATAGAGACTAGAGTAGTCGATTAGATACGGGTTAGAATATTAGATACAAATTAGATTAGTACCTTTAAATCTTTGATTTGATTCTTGACTATTAGATACAGATTCTTGAAGTCGGCTTGTGGCTACTGACCAGGGGAGGCGAGAGACTAGAGAGCGTGTAATTAGGGTTGGGTTCGTGTAGTGTAAGTCTGCTATCTGTTATCTGTATTTCTATTAACTATTTTTATAATATATATATATATATATATATATATAATTTAAAAATAATATATAAATATATTTCGGTTATTTCGGTTATAACCGAATTCATAATTTTAATAACCGAACCGAACCGAATTGTAATTCGGTTAATAACCGAAAACCGAATTAACCGAAATTTTCAGAAAAATAAAAACCGAACCTAACCGGAATTGCACGGTTCGGTTCGGTTTTTCGGTTTCGGTTCGGTTTTGCTCAGCCCTACAGATACTAGTAAGAATCTGGGCCGATAAGAACCAAATTGCAGAAAGATATTGTGGACTATTTAAACTCCTCTCCAGGGTATATCTTATTCTTATAGAAAGAACAGGACAATATTTGTTTTTAATTAATTTTTATGGCACAATTAGGCATAATCACTCTTGTCAACACAATATTTTACAGAACAAGCACTCCAACATCAATATACATTCCAGATCACTATAAGAACATTGAACATGAATAACATAAGAGCAACTAATAGCAACTAATTGCTCCAGTATTACTCGGTATATAAAACGACAAGGGCAGGGCAATATACAAACTGGTAACACTAGATATATTATTACATCACCATATTACAATTTTCTAGTGTCACAACTAAAAAGACAAGAAGAGCCAGAACTAAGCCTTAAGTAGCTATGCCATCTTTTATTTGCAATATACAGTAGCACTCTAATTTGACAACTACGAAAGATATATAGCAACTCGAAAGGAACCTCAGCAAATGATAGTAGCCAAAAAGATTGAAAATTAGTAGTACTAATATTGTGCACACTAAACTTTATTAGTTGTGCACACCCTGCAAAGCCTACAAAAATGGAGATGCACTGCTGAACTACTTGCGAAAAGGCCAAAACAAGTCCTTAATTGTGTATAGCTGTAATAAGTAAATGGAACCATATTACACATACACAAATGCACAACCACTAGTAGCTGCTATATATACTAAACTAATATCCATTGCAAACTAATAGAATTTTTACTCATAACAGACTTGTATATTCATAACAGAAGACTAAACAGATCACTGCAAACTCATAATAGATAACAGAAGACCAAGACATCTAAAATTACTTCTGTCCACCATGTTTCTCCCACAAGTGCTCTACAAGGTCATTTTGGAGTTGAATGTGAGCACCTTTATCTCGAATTCGATGGTGAAATTGCATGAACTCCATGAGAGTGCTTGTTTGCTCACGAGAAATTGAGATGGATGGAGTTCCATCATATGCCTCATAATTATAATCTAAATTTTGAAGATCCCTTTCATCTTCGACAATCATGTTATGCATAATTATACATGCCAACATAATATGTTTGAGGGTGTCAATGTCCCAATAACGCGCTGGTCCATGTACTATAGCAAATCTACTTTGAAGTACACCGAAAGCACGCTCAATGTCTTTTCTTACGGACTCTTGCATTTGAGCAAAATTTTTTTTTTTGTTCCCTTGAGGAGCTGATATTGTCTTGACAAAAGTTGGATATGGGGGAATATTCCATCAGCAAGATAGTATCCCATAGTATAATCATGGCCATTGATGGTATAGTTAACCTCAAGTGCTCGACCTTCTGCATAAATTTGAACGATCTAACACGTTAATATCATTTAGTGATCCAGGTAGTCCAAAATAAGCGTGCCATATCCAAAGATCATGTGAAGCTATAGCTTCAAGGATAATCGTGGGCTCGTGATAACGACCTGAAAATGCTCCATGCCATGCTGTTGGGCAGTTCTTCCACCTCCAATGCATACAATCTATACTGCCTAGCATTCCCGAAAATCCGCGCTTCTCAGCAACATCCATTAGTCTTTGAATATCATCATTGTTTGGCCTTCTCAGATATTGTTCCCCAAATATTTGTACAACAGCTTTGACAAACTTTCTGAGACTTTCAATTGCAGTGCTTTCCCCAATTCGAACATAGTCGTCAATTGCATCTGCTGGCAGTCCGTATGCAATAATTCTAAATGCAGCTGTAATTTTTTGGAGTGGTGAGAGTCCAAGGATTTCAGCCGCGTTACATCTTTGTACAAAATAGGGATCATGGGACTCAATGGCAGCTTGTATTCGAACAAATAGTGATTTTCGCATACGAAATCATCTATGAAATATATAATCCGGATACGTGGAATTCTCACAAAAGTAATCACGAGATATAAGTTGATTACCTAATTCTCTGTTACGATGAATGACGCGGTGATTGAATACTGAGCCTCCGTGACGGATGATGTTGAGATTGTTTCTTCGGCGATTGGATTCTGTGAATGTGGTCACGACAGTAGTCATTTCTTCCTCCTCCTGCTCTTCTTCTTCAAGCAAATATGCAATCATGTCTTGAGGATCCATTATGAGAGAAGTTAAATTACAAAGTGCTAGGTGAACTGATGAAAATGTTATGTGAAGATGATAGGTAATTGATAGCTGACCGTTGAAGAGAAGAGCCGTTGTAGAACTTCAGCATACATCACTGTAGTCTGCCAAAGTAATATTTTGTTTCGACAAAATATTTAAAGAATATATTTCTAATTCATACACAAGTTTAATGATGTATTTAATAGTAAAATTTAGTTTCGACAAAATACTTAAATAAAATATTTACAATAATTTATTTCATTAATACCTTGAAGTAATTTATCTTTTAGTTTGTGAATTATTAATTTTAACATTTAAATCAAGTTATTGAGTACACAATATTATTATCATTTGAGTCGTACAAATTTGAATTTGAATTTTTGTTATATTGGAGCCCAATATGAATAAAATATGAAATAGAGAAGAGATGTAGAGAGTATTGTTGGAGTTCACACTCTTAACTTTATCCTAAATTGCTAGGAGCTACATTTTTTATATTATATTTAGGAGCCAACAATTAGGCTCTTGGAGATGCTCTAACTTGTAGTAAAATTTCTCCCGACAACTACCGAAATATTTTTATAAATCCTAAATATTATAAAACTAATCAAATAAAATTTTCGGAATTTATAGAGCATTTTCAAAATTCATACAAAACTTAGAAGTTTGTTGCATTCAGAAACTAATTAAAAATCATGTCCTTATAGAAATAAGATTTTTAATATTTTAAAAATTCCCAAAAATATTCATCATCATTTTCAAGTAATTAAAAGGATTTTTCAAGTCATTTTTGTATTTTTTAGAAATTTGCTCCTATAATCCATTTTTAAGATAATCATAAATATTTATAAAACAACAGAGTAGTTAGCAACAAATATACACACAAGCATAAATCACATCCAGATAATAAAGTTGAATTGTAGAACAATTAATTCATATATTTAACATGGTAATCAATTACAAACAGACAAAAAAAATTCGATACCTTAATGAACCGGAAAAATAATATAAACATATACTTTTGAGAATTATCAAACTGGAATAAAATATTGAATTTTATTCCTTATTTTCAGAAACATAATAAAATAATTTTTAAAAATCTGGGTCGTCACAATGAATATATCATAAATAACAAAAATTACATATGTTTAAATCATGTTTTTTCATCCTAATAAAATCCTGAATTGAAAACCTGCAACACATCAATCCTCATCTTTAGAAGCAAAATCATCGATTACATGCTCCATGTTAATACTTTTGAGTATATTTTTCTCAATACTCAAAATTGCCAATCCATTCAACCTATCTTTAGTTATGCTTGTCCGTAAATAAGACTTTATTAACTTCAATTTTGAGAAGCTCCATTCGGTAGATGCCATAGTAATAGGATAGTTAATAAAATCCTATAAGCAACTAAAATATTTGGAAACATGTCCATCTTCTTCACAAATTCTAAAACTTTAAGAGAATTCCATGGTATTTCACATTCATATGCTACACTTGGAAGCATCTCCTGTAAAATTTGTAATTCTGAAAGCAACCGTTTCGCATCAATATCACAAGCATCACCATGAGTTAAGGACTTTTCAAGTTTCAGACAACAAGTTTTTAGTCCTTCATCATCCAAAGAAATCAACTGCGCTGCATCAAACAAAAAACCAAACACAGACTCAAAAAATTCTATTTGTTCGAATCTTATCTTCAGTTGAGAAAGTGCCATATCCACTAGTACAAGAAAATAATCAGTTCTATAATTTTCCAAGGCAGATTGTTGTTCCCGTTTGGTGTCAGGATTGTCATCAAACTGTTTATTTCTTCTAATCCTACGCTTTATCAAAAAAATTGGTTCAACATCCATTTCATTAGAAAGCTCTTTAGCATTATTCATAGCTGATGTAAAACCATTCTCTCGATATTTCTCAAAGAAAGAAACCATCCTTTTTAAATTTGCAATAGCAACATCAAGACACATATCTTCAGATTGCAAATTCTTGCTCACCAAATTAATTTTGTGCAGAATATCATGCCAAATAAACAAACTCAATATAAATTCAAAACTTGAAAACTCATTTAAGGCTCATTTGGAGCTTGAGTTCTTATTGCTTTAACACTTTCGATCCGACTTTCCCATCCTGTCACACATAAAGATTTTAAAGTCAAGTCATCCACATATATTATATATAAACAACTAAATCAAAAGATTGAAATTAGCCATTACCTTTGTTATTCTAAGAATTGACGTACTAAATTAGAACTTGAAACTTGAAGTTAATTTTGTAATTGGACTGATCGTATAATAGAGCAGAGGAGCAGGTAACGTGTAAGTGTACGTGGCCTGTGCATTGAGTGCGTTGAGTTGTATCAGGGGAAAAAAAACAGCCTGTAGAAGTATAGTAGCACATACACTGGACCTAAAACAATTTTGGGCCCCCTGGACCAATGGGCCCAGTGCTGGAGCACTGGTTGCACCGGTCCAGGGCCGACACTGTTGGTTATATACTCCAAGTTTACAAAGCAAACTAAACTACAAAATGACACATTTTTCTATACTCAGAATATTTTGCTTTTTCATTTTTTGTCTTATGCAAATCTTCAGGACTGTCTTAATATTTGATTGAGTTGTTTACCTTGATCCAACCTGTTTGCATGAAATTAAAATATTTCTACATCTTCTTTAGTTTCCTAAATCGGCTTCCATGTCCAAGAATGTGTGATCAATCCATGTGAACTGTAAAAATGCTTGTCCAGTCACTTTTAACAGATGTTAAAAAGTTATTTTTTGAAAGATTCTTCATCTTTTGAGATCTTATTCATCCGTTGATTATATTACACTCTCATTGGTTGAAGCTTATTAGTAACATCCGTTGATTTATGCAAGCGTTTTCATCAATTGACCATCCTTTACATAAAGAATTACAAGGCATATAATATTTATAATTGACCAACCTATTCCATATATCCGTTGATGGTTAATTGAATTTTCACACTAACATTATCAAATTTATCCGTTAATGGATGAACTAAATTAGACATGCTACAAAATACTTATCAGTTGATAAGTTTTCTATCAATGGATATCGAAGGCATCATGCTCTCCGTTGATAGTTACAACACTTATATATATATTACATAATGCACTAAGTGTTATGTTATAATCAAAATCAAGTGAATCCTCCTCTCGACATCTTAAAATCTCAAATTAAGATGGAGAACCTTTTAGTAAACTCAAGCTGTTTGAGAGCTAAATGATAGAGAAAGATTGGTTTTAAATGTAGGTATACATCTCTTTTTCAAAAAACAAGCATTTGTGTGAATATAGAGATAGGGATGACAATTTTGTCTCACCCGATGGATACTCGATCCATTTGGATTTTGGATTTGGATTTGATTTTTTTTTTTCAAACTCGAAAAAGTTTGGATCTAGATCTTAAGTATATCGAACTGATACCCGATCCGAAAATCGAAATTCGTTCCAAATCCGATCTGAACTCAAAATGAGAAAAAAAAATCCCATAACATGTACATATATATAATACATATATATATATATATTACATATATATTACATATATATCATGAATTATTTTATATAGTTTTATAAAAATGATACATGACTTATATACATCAAATAATTAGATCTATTGGTTATAGCCGATAAATTGAATAATTTTTTATAATTAAACTTAATATATTTGACGCTAATATTGAACTACATCAATATATAGAGTACTATTTTCTTTTAGTTAAGCACACTCACACGGGAGTCGCATCCTTAACTTAGGAAAGTCAAAATCTCAATCTCTGTACCAACCTTTAGTTAGCTACAACTTTTATATTCTTAACATTAAAAAATCCTGTTATCTTGGCAAAAAAAAAAATCCTGGTATTTGTAATTATATGAATTTATTTATTTTTAATTAATTACTGTTATTAGATCCGAACTAAACCAAAACCAAACTGAAATTCGGAAAAATCTCACAAGTTGGGTTTGGATATTCATTTTCAATATCAAGATCCGAATTCGTACTGAACCGAAACACAAAAAAATAAATTTAGATATAACGAAATTCGAAACGATCTAACCCGTTATCATTTTATACAGAGATGTATCACATAGTGGACTTCGTGATGATTCAAGTTAGCAAACACTCCTAATAGTGACCCTTTATTAAACTTTCAATAAATTATCACCTATTTTCGAATTAAATCAATATTTTTACATGAAATTTTCGAAAGGTTTAGATTTTATAATTAGTTTTACACTCGAAACCCTTCAAATATATTAAATAAATAGTAGATCATATGTTGACATTTATAATAATAATAATATGATAAAAGAGGACTCAAATTGTATGTAAAATAGTTCCTAAATATATGTAGATCTAAATCTTGTTCTCCCCGAGAAAAATTAAAACGCAGACATCACTTCGAAACTTTCATCCCTCTCGGAGCTTGCCATCTATATTTCGATTCATACACACACACAAACACGCATACGTATATGTTTCCTAAGCAAACTTACTTATTCAATCTGATCCGTACCTAAATTTCTCAAATTTCAGGTAATTTTTCAATTATATGCCATCTGTATGTATATTGTTTCTAGATCGATTCATTTTTCGCTCAATTATCGAATCTGATTTAGAAGTTATAGATGTATGTATGATAGACAATCAGTTATGTGTAAAGTCTGTTTATTTGATTTTGTAGATCGCTAATTGATTAAGCTGATTAGGTTTTTAATTTTGTGTATTGAATTGTTTTGTGTACTGTGTGTTTTGTTGTTGTTGTTTCGAGTTGTATATAGGTGGATCTGATCTGATTTTTGGTGGTGTTTAATGAATGTGGTGCTAGGTTTTGGTTATCGAGCTTCTGATTAGGTGAAATGTTGACGAAATTTGAAACGAAGAGTAATAGAGTCAAGGGATTGAGTTTTCATAGTAAGAGACCGTGGATCCTTGCGAGTCTTCACAGTGGTGTGATTCAGTTATGGGATTATCGAATGGGCACGCTGATTGATAGGTTTGATGAGCATGATGGGCCTGTTCGCGGTGTTCATTTTCATAAATCACAGCCGCTTTTTGTTTCTGGAGGTATGGTTTTAAGACATTGCTTGATGTTTGTAGGTTTGTTATTGCTGTTTTTATTTGTCTTGATTGATGTTGTGATGAAGATAAGTGTATTGTTCTGTTTAGGGATGCTATATAAGTTAGAAGAATTTCTAGTTAATTCAGTTCAAGGGCCTGCTTAGGCTATTTTCGTCATTTTCATAAGAATGTGTTGATTTGCACAGCTATCATGTATTTAAAATAAGATTTGTGTAAGATAATTACCTTAATAATATACAAATAAGCTTTGAAGACATCTGTGTAGATAATTTGTAAAGCAAGGTACTTAAATATTGAACTTCTTAACAATAATCAGTAATCAAGATTCAGGATGATATATGGCAGTCAATCAATTTTCACTCTGTAAAAGCGTTCGTATACAAAAAAGAAATTGTATGGATGGGCTTTATTAATAATTCATTGTTTTAGGTGGTTACATGGAATTATGATAAGAATTCAGAAACATTAGATTTATGCAATTAATTTGCATGGTTAGTATGTTTTTCGGATGTCTGCATCTATTATCAATTTAGTATTTATTATAACAGAAAATCAAATATAAAGATTGCTATGGTAACAATTAACATAATATTGTAGTGGAGATTAATGTCATATTGACTATGGGTTTATCTCCAGGTGGGTTCTGAGAGAAAATCTATTCAGTTCCAGTAATTTTTTTGTTTAAATGGAGGGTGAAGATATACATTTTGATGATACTGCTTTGTAATTTGTTTGATGTCATATTGAAGTTTAATGTTGTTATGTAGCATGCACTTGCATTTTTCACAATTCAGCCTTTTGTTTTAATGCAGGAGATGATTATAAAATTAAAGTTTGGAACTACAAGTTGCATCGGTGCTTGTTTACTCTTCTCGGACATCTTGATTATATCCGCACTGTTCAGTTTCATCATGAGCATCCTTGGATTGTGAGTGCAAGTGATGACCAGACTATTAGAATTTGGAACTGGCAGTCACGAACCTGTATATCTGTCTTGACTGGGCACAACCATTATGTGATGTGTGCTTTATTCCACCCTAAAGATGACCTTGTTGTGTCGGCATCACTTGATCAGACTGTTCGTGTCTGGGATATCGGTGCACTTAGGAAGAAGTCGGCATCTCCTGCTGATGATATTCTACGTCTCAGTCAGATGAACACCGATTTTTTTGGTGGAGTTGATGCTGTGGTCAAGTATGTACTGGAAGGTCATGACCGCGGAGTCAACTGGGCTGCATTCCATCCTAGCTTGCCTCTTATTGTCTCAGGAGCTGATGATCGTCAAGTTAAGCTTTGGCGTATGAATGGTTAGTTATTGTAGAACCTTTTTCGCCTTTTTAAATCTTTACATGTCCATCTGATTAAATGTTACATATTTGGTTCTTGAATCATGATTGGTTGAGATTACCTCTTATTTGAATCATCAGTTATTCAGTTGGAACATGCTATACAGTCTGTTCATACTCTTCCATATATTTTCAGATACAAAGGCCTGGGAAGTGGATACATTGAGAGGTCACATGAATAATGTTTCATGTGTCCTTTTTCATGCCAAGCAGGATATCATTGTTTCCAACTCTGAGGATAAGAGCATTCGTGTTTGGGACGCTACAAAACGTACTGCTATCCAAACTTTTCGTCGTGAACAAGATCGATTTTGGATTCTTGCATCTCATCCAGAGATGAATTTGCTTGCTGCTGGCCACGACAGTGGTGTGATTGTTTTCAAGTTGGAGAGAGAAAGGCCTGCATTTTCAGTGAGCGGTGATTCTATGTTTTATGCAAAGGATCGCTTTTTGCGGTTCTATGAGTTCTTAACACAGAGAGAAACACAGGTGATTCCAATAAGACGCCCTGGCTCTGCAAGTTTGAATCAGAGTCCACGAACACTTTCATACAGTCCTACAGAAAATGCGATACTTATATGTTCAGACATGGACGGAGGATCTTATGAGCTATACATCATACCGAAAGATAGCATTAGTAGAGGAGATACAGTCCAAGAGGCAAAGAGAGGCATTGGTGGATCGGCTATATTTGTGGCTCGAAATCGGTTTGCTGTGCTTGACCGAACCAACAATCAAGTGTTGGTCAAAAACCTCAAGAATGAGACCGTCAAAAAAAGTGTCTTGCCTATAGCTGCAGATGCAATATTTTATGCTGGAACGGGGAATTTGCTTTGTAGAGCAGAGGACAGAGTGGTTATATTTGACCTCCAGCAACGGGTTGTTCTTGGTGATCTGCATACACCCTTTGTGAAGTATATTGTCTGGTCAAATGACATGGAAAGTGTCGCCTTACTTAGCAAGCATGCTATTGTGATTGCTAGTAAGAAGCTTGTACACCAATGCACCCTTCATGAAACAATTCGAGTAAAGAGTGGTGGTTGGGATGACAATGGAGTCTTTATTTATACAACACTGAATCACATCAAATACTGCCTACCAAATGGAGATAGTGGAATAATAAAGACACTTGATGTTCCAATTTACATAACTAAAGTTTCTGGCAATAAGATTTTTTGCTTGGATCGTGATGGGAAGAACAGGGTGATAGTGATTGATGCAGCAGAATATATATTCAAACTGTCCTTGTTGAGGAAGAAATATGAACATGTTATGAGCATGATCAGGAATTCACAGCTTTGTGGGCAAGCAATGATTGCTTATTTGCAGCAGAAGGGGTTCCCCGAAGTTGCTCTTCATTTTGTGAAAGATGAGAGAACTCGTTTTAGTTTGGCAATAGAGAGTGGTAATATTCAGACTGCAGTTGCTGCAGCCAAGGAAATTGATGAGAAGGATCACTGGTACAGATTAGGGGTTGAAGCTCTACGTCAGGGTAATGCTGGTATAGTTGAATATGCTTACCAGAGGACGAAAAACTTTGAGAGATTATCTTTTCTTTATCTTATAACTGGGAATACTGAAAAGCTGTCCAAGATGCTTAAAATTGCTGAAGTCAAGAATGATGTGATGGGCCAATTTCATAATGCTCTTTATCTTGGTGATGTTCAGGAGCGTGTGAAAATTTTGGAAAATGCTGGGCACTTGCCACTTGCTTATATTACTGCTTCTGTTCATGGATTGAATGAGGTCGCAGAAAGGCTAGCAGCGGCATTGGGAGATAATGTTCCAACATTGCCAACAAACAAATCACCCTCCCTTCTTATCCCTCCCACTCCAATTGTTTGTGCTGGAGATTGGCCCCTGTTAAGAGTCATGCGAGGAATTTTCGAGGGTGGGCTGGACAATATTGTTCAAGGCGATCCAGCTGAGGATGATGAAGATATGGATGCCAACTGGGGTGAAGCATTGGATGTGGTTGATGCAGAAGCTTTGGAAAATGGAGAATTGGCTGCAGTGATTCAGGATGAAGAAGCAGCGGAAGAGAATGAGGAGGATGGCGGTTGGGATCTTGAGGATTTGGACCTCCCTCCTGAAGCAGATACTCCCAAGGCATCTGTAAACTCTCGAGTATTTGTGGCCCCAACTCCTGGTATTGCTGTAAGCCAGATTTGGACTCAGAGATCATCTTTTGCAGCTGAACATGCTGCTGCTGGTAACTTTGACACTGCTATGCGGTTGTTGAGCCGTCAGTTGGGTATCCGAAACTTTGTTCCTTTGAAATCAATGTTCCTCGACCTTCACAACGGAAGTCATAGTTATATCCGTGCACTTACCTCTGCTCCAGTGTTATCAGTGGCAGTGGAACGAGGGTGGACAGAATCCTCTAGCCCTAATGTAAGAGGTCCACCAGACCTAGTTTTTAATTTCTCTCAATTGGAAGAGAAATTAAAGGCTGGTTACAAAGCAACAACAGCTGGGAAATTCACTGAAGCTCTTCGGCTATTTCTTACTATTCTGCATACTATTCCTTTAATCGTAGTTGACTCAAGAAGGGAAGTTGATGAAGTTAAGGAATTGATAGTTATAGTCAAAGAGTATGTTTTAGGACTGCAGATGGAGCTAAAAAGAAAGGAACTTAAAGATGATCCTATCCGCCAACAAGAGCTTGCTGCATATTTTACCCACTGTAACCTTCAACTACCGCATTTGAGGCTAGCTTTGCAGAATGCAATGACGGTTTGCTTTAGGGCTAAAAACCTTAACACGGCTGGTAACTTTGCTAGACGCCTTCTAGAGACCAACCCAACAAATGAGAACCAAGCCAAGATGGCCAGGCAAGTTCTGCAAGCTGCTGAGAAGAATATGAAAGATGCGTCTCATCTGAACTATGACTTTAGGAATCCTTTTGTGGTTTGTGGAGCCACATATGTTCCTATTTACCGAGGACAGAAAGATGTGTCATGCCCATACTGTAGCTCCAGGTTTGTGCCAGCCCAGGATGGGCAGCTTTGTAATGTATGTGATCTTGCAACAGTCGGTGCTGATGCTTCAGGTTTACTCTGCTCTCCCTCCCAAGTCAGATGATGAATTACTGGAACATTGAGGTAATGGACCTTATAGATTGCGCAATGGGATGGTCCATCTTTGATCATCCTGTCTCTGCAGAGACAAGTTGTGAGATTCTGGGTAAATTGATTGTACTTTTTCTTTCTCATCGTCTTTTTAGTTACATATTATAGAATTTCACATATAGTTTAGAAGGATGTCGTGTCTAATAATTAACTTGAAAATTTTGAGGGCAGACAAGAATGTCCATGGTCATGGTTAAACTGCAACGATGTCCGGCCGATGAGGATAGAGGCCTGAAAATATTTATCTTTTCAGTTACAGACTTGGGCTTTTTATATGTTGTGAAAGTTCAACTACCCTTTGTACTTTTCTTGTTTTTAGAAATCACCTTATCAATGTATTTTATACGATTGCATGCTTCTATGTTCTGCATTGGTATCATTACAATCATTACATTGTGTTGCTCTGACCATGAGTATAATATTTGTGGCATTATAAGGGTGATAAATGGTTGGCTTGAAACCTACAAGCTTACATGAACTAAACTGATCTCAAATTAGGATAGATTGAGATTGATATGCAGTTTGTAGTCTTCTTTTCTGGTGGTGGTTTGGTATGGTTTTAAATTAAAGTAGAGTAACTTGTCATAAGTCGTCTCTTTGTTGGTGGTTTTGCATGGCATGATTTTGATTTCAATGTAGACCAACTCATGACAGACTGATTCTACATGAACATATAGTCATATATAATCATTTGGCAGTTAATTGTATCTATTGGCCACACAAACATGCCTTGGAAATGAACTTGAGTCATGGTTTACAAAATTTATTGCATGTTGGATGTTTATGGAGGCAGTAAGCAAGCTAAATTAGAGGTCAAAACAGAAAATGGAGAACTTTGTTTTGGAAGTGAAGTGAAGCATGAATCAGGTCATATTTGGACGAAGGTGTTTTACGTGAATCACATTTTACTTCAGATTGCAAACAAATTTGAATTCAGTGAACAGTATGTGAATGCTACAAAAAAGGTCGATGAATAATACTCCCTCCATCCCATTTTAAGTGTCTATTTTGCCAAAAAAAAAATTTCTCAAAATATGTGTCATACTTTTTAACCCATGCAATTTATTACTAGTTCCAATATATTCCAATATAGTACTCCCTCCGTCCCCATTTACTTGTCCCTTTTGAAAAAATAACGCATCTTAAAAAAATGTTAGTTGGATATCTTGTTTTCATACATATCCCTAATAAATGTAATGAATTAGATAGAGTTGTGTATATATATATGCTAGTCAAACATTGGAAGTTGTTACTTTTTGAAAAAACATACAAAAAGTTGCTTTAAAAAGAGAAGTGGACAAGTAATTTGGGACAATTTTTTTTTCCAAAATGGACATGTAAAAAGGGACGGAGGGAGTATTAAATACAACCAACTTTCTAATATGAAGAAAGGTCAAATACACAATAGGAGTGGTGCTATATGTAATTAATATTTATAAAAACCAAGGTGAATAGGTGTGTGAAGATAAGGATAAAAACATTACATTAATTGTTTCTTAAGATGTGTGAAAT
This sequence comes from Daucus carota subsp. sativus, assembly GCF_001625215.2. Classification (NCBI taxonomy): domain Eukaryota; kingdom Viridiplantae; phylum Streptophyta; class Magnoliopsida; order Apiales; family Apiaceae; genus Daucus; species Daucus carota. Next base: position 23,452,553 of record NC_030381.2, read on the forward strand.
TTGCAAAGTGGACACTTAAAATGGGATGGAGGGAGTAAATATCAACTTCTCATCTAGTACCTCCGGGTTAGTTTAGTTGGACGGTTGACAAACTCATTAAATTTCTTAATTCTTCAATATTTTGAGTATTAGACAAGCACATCCTCTTTATAGAAGAAGATATCCTATTCATGGTAGTTGTGCTCTGAATCTTTAATAGGAAATGAATTAGCTACGTATTTCACGTGTTTTTAACAAATCACGTGAGACAACTGCACTATATATGTCTTGTAGGGTACTCCCTCCGTCCCATTTTATGCGACCTCATTTTCTTTTTGGGACGTCCCAAAAAGAATGAATCTACAATACTTACTATTTTTGAACACTACTTTTCACTATTACACCCACTACCTCTATATTTTATACTCTCTTTTTATTAAATAAACACTATTACACCCACTACTTTCCTCCACTATCTCAAATCTATTATTAAATATTGATGGGTCCCACCACTTTACCCACTTTTCAACTACGTTTATTACATTTTTCTTAATCTCCGTGAAAGTCAACCCAGTTCACATAAATTGGGACGGAAGGAGTATTTGCTTAGACTTGGAGCTAATGGACCATTTGCTCCGAGAAAAGGAAACGCATGTGACCTAATTGACCACTCGGCAAACATGTGTGAACTAAACTTACGGACCAGTAGACCACTGACGCGTTAGTGCATTATTTGCCACTCGTACGCTCACTCATGGCAGTGACAGAGAAGGAAATGTATGTGAAGTAAATGATTCAGTAGACCATTGACTCGTAATATTCGTTTTGTTTATGTTGTCTGCAACTCGTGATACTCATGACTCATGAGTGAGGTTAGGGCACTGTCAATAGATAATTAGCAATTTTATTTTCACTGGTTTATGACCCATGACATGAATGGATAATTTTGAAAATATAAGTTTATTTTGATGATTCATATGATGTGTATATATATATAGGAATATGATCAAATAAAAACTTTTTTAAATTACAAACTTATAAACTTTTTTTTATTCTCCCATCGTGTTGATCCTTAGTTATAGAAAGTATTTATGTTGAAAATTCTTGAAAAAACATCACAATTTTTAAAAATATCGCATAAATAAATCGTCCATTCAACACATTTGTAACTGGGGTTCAACATCGGGTGTATAATACTAATTATCATTATGTTGAATATATCTATAAAGATGCTTAAACTATACCTCTGGGGTGTGGGTAGGGTCTAGAATCATAAATATTAGTTAACTTAGTTCCTACATTGAAAAATTAGTTTATGTACTTCTCCAACACAATTTTAATCGATGTTCAACAAAATATGTTAAAAAAATGTTGAACTCAAATTATATATGTGTTGAACGCATAAAGTTTGTAAATTTGTAAGTTTGTACCAGAACCCACCTATATATATATATATATATATATATATATATATATATATATATATATATATATATATATATATATATATATATATATATATATATATATATATATATATATATATATATATATATATATATATATATATATATAGAAGAAAGTTCTATGGAGACTGGATTATTTGGAGACTGTAGAGACCTAATCCTGGCCATCCAATCATTAAACATCCAACGGCTGCATATATTTTGTCCTGCACGTTTGTTTTCTCTCCCTATCCTGTCCTGCACTTCTAAATCGATGAACAACAAGCAGTACTTCTAAATCTTGCATAACATAAAATAATAATTCCATAATATTGGTGTTCAATCACCGAAATCCTAACAAATAAAAATAATAATTGCATACAAAACAAAGATGTAGTTGGACACTGCTATGATTGGCACTGAACTCATTGTCATTGTCCTGCAACGAATTGAATTTGTTGCAAGACAAAATAACACTTGGATATATCACAAATATGCAGGACAAATTATTAATATTACATTACTAGAAATGCAGGACAAGAATAGTGTAAATTACAAACATAGTTTTGAATTAAAACTAAAAACAAGAAATGCAGGACAAGAATATTAATAATACATTACTAGAAATGCAGGACAAGAAATGCAGGACAAATAATATTTAATCATGTCCATTAATTGCCATATTATTTAACGGTAGATCTTGTAGTCTCTAATGACTCCAAAATTTTTGGTCTCCGTTGAGCCCAACTATATATATATATAATATATATATATATATATATATATATATATATATATATATATATATATATATATATATATATATATATATATAGGCTCATGATCAAATAGAAACCAAACTTAAAATAAAAACTAAAAACCACTATTTAAAGTCTTATAATTACTAAAGGCAACCAACTAAAACAAATTATCTACCAACGCCACACACCTGCAGTTTGTAAAACACACACCTGCACTTGCACTTGGTAAACCCAGTTGCCTCACCAACTTTCACAACCCCCTCTCCCCTGTGATACCTCTTGTAATTCGAGTTAAAACCCACCATCGCTGTCACCTGTCGATCCATCTCTGACCTTGATTTCGCCATCATCGTCACCATTCCCACCCTTCATCGTCACCATTCCTTTCCCCGTCGTCACCACCTCCATTCATTCTCCATCATCATCACCTCCATTTTTTCCTTCCACTTCCCCAATCTTTTTCGACGACCTCTCTCTTAATGTCTTAAATGACTAAAGTTCAGTTTTGGATTTTAGCGTTGTTCAAGCTTTGATATAGTTATAGAATTCAATGATGTCTACTATACATTTCACTGATATCAGCTGTACATTTTAATGATATTCGCTGTAGAAATTAGTGATATTCGTTATAGTCTTCAGAACTTGAATGAAAACTTCTAATCCTGTTCTTGTTTGTTGATTCTGGTGGTGGTGGCGATGGAAGTAGTGGACATTGGGGGGGGGGGGGGGCTGGGGCATGGAGGATGCGGGGGTGGGGTTGAGATGGTGGAGTTGGAGGTCGAGGTGGAGGTATGACAGAGGTAGGGGCTGAGATAGCGCGCAGAGGTGAAGGTGGGGGTGGTAGAATTCTAGGCGGAGGTGGTGGTGGCAGAGACTGAGATGAAGGTGGTGGAAGAGGGGGAGGCGGGGTGACTGTTAACATAGTTATAAAAATCGATGATTTATGTTGTACAAATTAGTGATATTCGCTTTACAAATTAGTGACATTGGCTTTATAAATTAGTGATATTCGTGAACTCCAGAGCAGAAACTCACATTTGTTGTGTGTTAAAACGAAAATCACCTGTAAACGAGAATATCAGACTTCAAAACAGAAAATATCTGCTCAAAACACCAATAACACGTTGTAATTACATCTTGAAATCGAAAAATATGAAGAGTGGAGAGAAAGTGGGTTTGTGTTTAGTGCGCTCTAATGGTTTTGTATGTATAGGCATATGTATCAGTTGTAACGGGTAGCAGTTTTAGTGTAAAGTAGTGGGCAAGGTTTAATTGGGTGGGTTAAGATGTTCCAAATGTGGGCTGGGCCCGTGGTTTTTAGTTTTTATTTTAAAATGGTTTGTAGTTGAAAATGACTATATATATATATATATATATATATATATATATATATATAGTCCTACTCCAATAGAAACCAAATTAGCCTAGAAACTAAAAACTAGTTTCTGGACAGTTTTTTATCACTATTTTTAACTACATAAATCACTAATTTGTACATAACATATCACTAATTTATAAATAGCATATCTCGCGGATATAAATATATACACACACACATATATGCAATGTATATGACCATCATCTTCACCCAAATCGTAATAATGGATCTCTTATCACCATTACCAGCCGTTTTCATGACTTGCCACCATTGTCTATCATCACCAATAGTCACATACACTTTCCATCATAACTTACAAAACTAACGACTGCTTACCATCATCATACAACTTTTCTTGCGGCTTCCTATCGTCAAGAACCTTCCTACGGATGAAATTGATCATCTATAATCGATTATCAATAGTTTAGATAAGTAGAATTTCTCAATTTTGATGTTAAAAATCGCTGTTTACATACTGTATAAAAATAGTGATTAGTGCAGAATAAATTAGTGATACCCGTAGTTATATATAGTGGTAGGGAAACTGGTTTCTAGTTTTTATTTTAAGAGTGGTTTTTATTTGATCATTAGCCTATATATATATATATATATAGGGGTGTGTTCTAATACAAACTTACAAACTTACAAACTTTATGCGTTCAACACATATATAATTGAGTTCAACATTTTTTAATATATTTTGTTGAACATCGATTAAAATTGTGTTGGAGAAGTACATAAACTAATTTTTCAATGTAAGAACTAAGTTAAACGTATTATATAACTAATATTTATGATTCTAGACCCTACCTAAATCCCAGAGGTATAGTTTAAGTATCTTTATAGATATATTCAACACAATGATAATTAGTGTTCTACACCCGATGTTGAACCCTAGTTACAAATGTGTTGAATGCACGATTTATTTATGCGTTACTTTTAAAAATTGTGATATTTTTTCAAGAATTTTCAACATAGATACTTTCTATAACTAAGGATTAACGTGATGGGAGAATAAAAAAAATTCAAAAAAAAAAGTTTGTAAGTTTGTAACTTAAAAAAGTTTTTATTTGACCCTATCCCTATATAAATAAATATATATATATATATATATATATATATATATATATAAACACACACACACATACTCCTAAAATAAAAATTAAAAACCAGTGCGATTTAGTGATATTCTCTTTAGAATTTAGTGATATTACTCGTAGGATTTAGTGATTTGTGTTACATAAATTGGTGAAAACTTCTAGAAACTGGTGAAAATCTCCAGACCTGTTCATATTGATTCAGGTGGTGGTGGTGGCGGTGCAGATGAAGGAAGAGTTTAGCGGAGGTCGGGGAGGCCAAAACCGTTGTGTTGTTACCGGGTGGAGAGCGATTTTGAAGTAGGGGTTATGCCATAGCGGTTCCGCCGCGTTTTGAAGTAAACCTGAGTTGGGGGAAGATGTATAAACGGGGGCTGAAGGAGGTGGAAGCAGCGGCCAAGATCGGCCTGATGAAGATGGAGGTAGAGATTGTGTTGTTTGAGAAATAATGGAGGTGAACATGGAGGCGGCGGTTATGGAGGTGGCGGGCAGCATAGAGGTGGAGGTGATGACGACGGAGGTGGAGTCTATGGCGGAGGATGGAGGCGGGGTTGGTGAAGATGGGGTTGTTAAACATATTAGTGGTGTTTGCTTAAGGATTCAGTGATATTTCAGCCTAGTTTTTAGTTTGTATAATGAGAGGGGTTTGTAGTGGAGTCGTACTCTCTCTCTCTCTCTCTCTCTCTCTCTCTATATATATATATATATATATATATATATATATATATATATATATATATATAAAGACTAGATTATAGCCCTTCATTCTATTCTAATCCAACGCCTCTACTCTATTAAGCACTTTATATTTAATATTCTCTAGTTTAATAGATTATAACTTCTTTCCTTATCCAACAATGATGCACATGAGTTATGCAACAATTATGATCCTTTCAGTTTTTCTAGGAATGCACTTAGATTTATCATAAATGTGCACGACAAAATAACACGTAGATATATCACAAATATGCGGGACAAATTATTAATATTACAAAGTCAAGCCAAACATTGGGCCTGTTTGTGCAATGGAAGTGGCTTCTACTTCTGGCTTCTTTTTTTTCTTGACCCGTTTGTGTAAATAATTAGAAGCACTTTTAAGAAGCTGAGAATGCTAGCTTCTCTCTCAGAGCTTCTACTTCTTTTCCAAACACTTTATTAACTCTTTTACTTTTCACTTCTACACCACTTCTTTAATTTAAGCAAGAAGTCACTTCTTTTAAGCTAACCCAAACGGCCCCATTAATTAGGGTCTCATTCACTTAAATGCATCCGAAGATATAAACGTAAAAGCAAGTCCAAAAGTGTCATGAACTAGTGTCCTAAACTAGAATTGAAGGCATTTTGTATAGATAAGTGCTCCAACAATGTCCTAGTGGTGCTTTAAAACACTAGGACATCCACCAAGTGCCTCACTAAGCAATGCCCTATTTCACTTTTACCAATAGAAAATATATTTTCCTCACTTTTTACCCATCTGTTCTCTCTCATCTTTTCTCTTTTCAACTTTAATTCAAATATAATACTATTTTAATCATAAGAAACATTTATAAGACATATTGTTGAAGTGAATACACAAAAATTATGCCTTCAATGACCAGGACACTATATTTTATTATATTTATAAGGCATCTAGTAGGACATTGTTGGAATTCTCTAATATACTAGTGTGCGCAAAGCAAAGGTGATTTGCATTTAGCAACACCTTTTTATACACACACTAAAATATGTGTCGAACAGTTAAAAAACCGTTAGAGAAATTAATATCTAAACATATGTAAAGATATGTATAAGATACTTTTTTTTACTTTAATCACAATTTATTATTTATATCTATATACGCAATAAAATCACTTATTAATTATGTCATGAATTTTTTTATTGATTACAAAATCTAATTGTTATTGATAGACACAAAAATTTCAGTCAATAAAATTTTACCTTCTAAATAAAGGGAAAATAGATATTTTCGCCACCCACCTTATTGTTTGTTTAGAAATTTGTCACCGAACTAGGAATTTTTTCCCTTTTGCCACTAATATTAGGTTCGGATTTCTTTTTTGTCACTAATGTTAGGTTCGGATTTGATTATTAACATTATACTATTCTTTTTAGCAATATTGAAACATAATGGTAGCCGCAATATTATGGTGATCTGAGATCCCGGGTATTTGAGATCCGGATCTGGACCGAATATGATCCAGTATCGTAATTTCTAATTTTTTAACCGGGTAGTTTATGATCCATCGAATATGAGCTGAATATGATCCACTAACATTAAATATCATTATTGTTTCAATTATTCAAATAATTATCATTTAGTTTAAGTAAACAAAATATTATAGAATATACTAATTTTAAATTAAAACTTATAGTTATATGTTGATATATATCATTTATTAAATATATATATGAAGATAATAAGCATGTTCCCATTAAATAAAAATCATATATTATGAAGATATAAACTTAAATAAAATATTAAAAATTTATAAAATGATGACTATTTACTTACAAATGTGATGTATTTAAAATATAATATGTATATGAGTTCGAATAGTATATGAACCGTGGATCATATTCGGTTATTCGGGTAGGATAATGTTATAAAAAATTAAGACCGAATTTGAGCGGGTATGGGTGTGCTCGTATCCGGGATCATATATTATACATGTTTAATTTTTCCGCCAGATTTGGATCGTTTTCAAAACGGATATGAGACATGTATCATATTTTCGAGCCGGATATAAGCCGATATACATAGTCCGTATCAATTTACACCCCTAGAATCAAGTGATACGATATTTTTGTGGAGTTCAACCACCAATTTAGATATCATATAACCGCAAATCAAGGTTAAGAAATTCTATAATTGTTTATTGTCTACTTTTTTTTATAGTATTCGTCCTTATTTTTGTACAATAACATAAATAATTGTAGATGACATCTAACCTTAATTTTTATGAAACAATATATAATATAGACAATAGATTATCATAACTTTTTTTTGAGGAAAGTTAAAATAATTTATGAAACTAAATCTATTAGGAGTCTTAAAATATATGTCAAACTCTCGTCCTCCAAGTTGAACTATCCAGGAGACATATAAAGTAGTATATACACAGATATAGACATATATTAAAAAAATAACATAAGATTAATAATCAAATCCGAACCTAAAGTTAGTGGCTAAAAAAAATCTGAACCTAACATTAGTGACAAAAAAGAAAAAAAATTTAAATCGATGGCAAATTTCTAAACAAACAATAAGTTGGATGGCGAAAAATTCTATTTTCCCTGAATAAATAAATAGTTGTCAATTATGTGTTGGTCCTGCTGCAGACAAAATAGGTGCCGAAAGTCTAAGTGGGTGTTTGGCAACCCATTTTAAGCCGGACTTCTCGGCTTATAAGTTAGAAGCACTTATTCGTACCGTTTGTGTAAAAAGTCAAGAAGCACTTATAAAAAGCTAGGAATGCTAGTTTTTGTTTCAGGACTTCTACTTATTTCCCAAACACTTTAATCAATTATAAGTCTGATATTGCTTCCAACTTCTACTCCACTTATTTATTTTAAGCAATAAACACTTATTTTAAGCTCACCCAAACGGCCCCTAAGTCATTCGGTAACTGAGGACGGAGGGAATAGTAATTGCGGTCTTGAGGTGGCATTTCCCCAAAGAAACCTGCGCTTTACATTTTAGGCAACTTGATGTCCCTCCAATTTCTATGATATTTTGATTTAAAAAATGAAACACTTGCCACTAATACGACAGACTTGGGCAAATCCAGTACTATAAATACATGTCCCTAATTCACAACTTGGGTACCACTCCTCTTGCTACAAAACTAGCCAGTATCTGCTTGCAAACTCCCGCATATATTTCTCAAACCTCAATACATTTCATGGCACTTCAAGAGTCCTTAGCTTTCACAGTTACAAGGCAATCGCCGGAGCTCATTACTCCGTCGAAAGCGACTCCACACGAGTACAAACTCCTCTCCGACATTGATGATCAAGAGGGTCTCCGGTTCCAGATCCCAGTCATTCAATTTTACGCCAAAAAAAATGATTTCGTGGATGCACGAAAAATGGACCCTGTCAAAGTCATCAGGGAGGCCCTTGCGAAAACTCTGGTGTTTTACTACCCGTTTGCTGGGCGGTTAAGGGAAGGCGCGGGGCGAAAAATGGGGGTGGATTGTACAGCGGAGGGAGTGATGTTCATTGAAGCTGATGCAGATGTTACTCTGGAGGAGTTTGGTGATGCTCTTCAGCCACCCTTTCCTTGTTTGGAGGAGCTGCTTTTTGATGTCCCTGGCTCTGCTGGAGTCCTGGATTGTCCTCTTCTTCTTATTCAGGTACTGCTGTGATTTCAAAACGTTGAAGTTTCCTCTATTCCATTTAATTCTATACGTTTATTTAAAATATGGTTCCATGATTTATTTTTTAAATTTTTCTTTCAATTAAAATTGAATAGTTAAATTTTTAATCAGGAAAAAATTAAAAATAAATTATAAAGCTATTAAAGCTGGGGTTTAGGGTTTTACGCTGGGAATTGTTACTTGACGTGTTGAAACTTGAAACCTGGACTTTAAATCTTAATATAATTATTATTTATCATTAAATTAAAATATTATGAGCAATATCTGAAGACTCAACTTAAACATAGACTGCAACAGAACATAACTCGTTTAATAAATATTGTTGACTGCTATAATTTCAAAAACATCTTTCAAACATTTGCTTTTATTTAGTGTTGATACAAAACAACATAAATGATAAAACTATACAATTCATTTTGGACAAAATATATCTGGTCTACAGTGAACTTCCTGGAAAGCTACTATTTGTACCTAAAATTAAACGACACGTGCATGATGGTGTATCATCAAAATTCTAACACTAATGTGTTGCCCGCAATCTGTTTGCGAAATTGACTGTTAAACAAAGTGTTTCAAGAAATTTGGTAGCATTGTACGATTTCTTATTAATATTTTTGTTAATCTTGAACGTGAGGTTTAAATTGAATGGTGATTGCGGACTATTTATGTATATCTGATGGGTCCAGGTCCCTAGCATACACATATGTTGGGACTTGGGACCTGTTAAAAAACATACGCCGCTGGACGGGAAAAATCCTGTCAGCGCTAAAAAAACGCTGGACGTGTGAAAAATGGGTTTTACCCATAAAACGCTGAAAAAGCGCTGGACATATTAAAATTTTGTTTTAATCATAACCGGTGGATATTCATCCCACGGCCACTCTGTATGTTTTTTAACATGTCCTCAGAATACATATGCTAGGGACCTATGCCAGGGACCTGGACCCATATATGATTGGTTCATTTTTATGTTCAATTACTTTCTTGAGAGTTAGCCTATGATGCATTACTTCTACCATCCCTGGAGGCTGGAGTCGAACTCGAGACATTTTCGCTCACTCAAAAGTCTTTTTTTGGGTCAAGAGTGGAGTACGGAATCCTGACTATAAGAATCAAACTCGAGTACCGTCGGCATAAGCTCTAATATCATGTTAAATCGGTTCTCTTGAAACCTTAGAAAATTAGGAAAATTCTTTTTTACCAAGTAGTGGAACTCAAAAAAGTCACAATGTTTGATCCAATCTTTTTTATATAGGATAGGATCTCCAAACTTTGTGAAACTTGTGGACTGTAGGATTTCATCTGAACTTGTACTTGTATTGTCATCAGATGCAACAACCGGAAACAGAAGCAATAAATAAATTCCAGAAAACTGTAAAAGACTTGTATAACTACTATTTTAAGAAGACTATTAGTTAACTGTTGTACATTGGTCAGGGGAAAAAGGTTAGATTGCCAGATGATATGCCTGTATAAAGTCTAAAAGTTTAGGAATGTGACAATGAGATGGTGCTACTCGGAAATCTAATGAAAGGAGTTGAGTTTAGTTCTTGCTTGTAGAGTTCGAGTGTGTACTTAAAGCCCTTCTGCTGCTGCTGCTATCTAAGTTTTGGCTAAATGATTCATTCACAGGTTTATAGTTTGTTGAAAATAAATTTTATAAAATATCCCAACAGATAAAATCCACCCGTTACAATATATAAGTTATGTGTTTTATGGTCTATATTCAGGATTTTTAGTAATTTACAGCAAATATATTAGTTAAGCATGTGACTCTTGATATACAGTGGTAAATGAATTCTAACTCTATGGTTTATGCTTATGATTTATAGGTGACTCGGCTCAAGTGTGGAGGATTTATATTTGCCTTGAGACTTAATCACACAATGTCTGATGCGGCTGGACTTGTTCAATTTATGACTGCTCTAAGTGAAATTGCCAGAGGTGCTAGTGTCCCGTCTATTCCTCCTGTGTGGCAGAGGGAATTACTTAATGCTAGGGATCCACCACGTGTTACGTGCACCCACCGTGAGTATGATGAAGTTGCTGACACAAACGGAACCATTCTTCCTCTGGATGACATGGTTCATCGTTCATTCTTTTTTGGTCCCACGGAGATTCGTGCCCTTCGTCAATTGGTTCCTCCTCACCTTCGCAAGTGCTCTTCCTTTGAACTGCTCACTGCTTGTCTCTGGAGAAGTCGTACTCGTTCCTTGCAGCTTGAGCCCGAGGAGGAGGTCCGTATGCTCTGTATTGTTAATGCACGAGCAAGATTCAATCCTCCCTTGCCTATTGGATACTATGGCAATGCATTTGCGTTCCCAGGAGCTCTGACAACAGCTGGAAAGCTCTGTCAGAATCCAATTGGATATGCCTTGGAGCTTGTCAGGAAAACTAAAGAAGATGTTACCGAAGAGTACATGAGATCTGTCGCAGACCTGATGGTTTTGAAAGACCGGCCACACTTCACAGCTGTGCGCACCTATCTCGTGTCTGACGTGACACGTGCAGGATTCGGAGAAATTGATTTTGGATGGGGAAAACCTGCGTATGGCGGTCCAGCCAGAGGTGGGGTGGGTGTCATACCAGGCCTGACTAGTTTTTACATACCATTTAAAAACAAGAAGGGTGAGAACGGAATTGTGATGCCGATTTGCTTACCAGCACCTGCAATGGAAAAATTCGTAGCCGAACTTGATGGCATGTTGAAGAATAATGACCAACCGGTAATCAACCATACTTCAATTCATATAACATCAGCACTATAGAATTTGCTTATATTTGTGAGTCTCAAGTCCAGTAAGAGAATTTGATAGCTAAAAGAGAGTGACTATGTAGCAATATGGAAGGTTTAATTACGGGGTTTACAATATGATCTTCAAATTGTTTTCCAGTTTCATCTAGTTTGGTTTACATGCTTTAATCTTGATTAATCTAATCCAGTTATCTAATTTGTTCTTTTTTATTTGAGAAGCTAACAAGTAGACTTCATCAGCTTGGTACTTGACTACCCATTCTTCTATCATCCTGCATAAACCAAATTACAGGCATTAGAAATAAGTTTACAAAAAACAAAGAGAGAAAGATTCATGCATTAAGACCTTGATGGACACAACCAAAATTGGTAGAAGAGCCGTTTGTAAATTTAACCTAGGATTGACGTGTTTAGTGAGAAATCATACAAGTAAAATCAACTGCCATGTACGATGAAAAAGGCCAATCTTAAGCGGCAAAGCAAGCGATAAGGTATAAGGTTTGTTTAAAAAACACAAAAAATAGAAACGAGTTCAATTCCCTTTCCTGTGTGAGGATTATATTTTTCAAAAAAAAAACCAAAATATTGTTCAGCGGCACTTGTATCAAGCTTCTTTGCAGAAGGTTCAGATCCCCTGTAATCACAACATTTGATATTATGAAGTCCCAACAAAATCTTAAAATGTACTCATTCTCTCCCACTATATACATACGAATGAGAGGGAGATCAAGACATGTGTATAAAATAATATATATTAATGAGAAAAGAAATAATAGTGGATGAAATGACAAGACTCATCAATATTTCATTGGTAAAATCAGAAATATAGTCGAAAGTACTTTGTGGGTGAGATTTTTATATTACAAAAATCTATTATTTTAAATTTTTTTTAACAAATATAAAATTGAGTGTGGTCAATATATAACAGGCAAATATTTCTATACTAACCGTTGTTTGGTCCGACACTCCATTTCCCAAATCAAATTATAGGGGCCATTTGGATCGTACATGGGCGTAGGGAATGAGAATGGAGGGTCTGAGAATGGGGAGAAACAGGATTGGGAATGAGGTTACTGATATTTTTTGGATCGTATTGGAATCGGATTGAGATTACCACATGCTGCGTGGTTTATACTGGAATGGGAATCAGAATACTTTTTTAAATAATTAAAAATTTTCTTATATGTTTTTAATAATTAAAAAAAAATTCTATTTTTTTACTCCTTTTAGAAATATGAAATAATTCCAAAAATCATATTCTTATTACTTTTTTGTAGAAATTAAATTTTTTATTTTTACATGGATAATTGAAATTCATAATTTACTTTCACTATCAATTCATTCTTCATTTTTTTTATTATTTATTTGAATTTTCAAAAAACCGTAATGTCTTACTAAAAATATGAAAAATAATCAAAATCGTAAGAAAAAAAATGAAAAATCCTACAAGAATATGCTTTAATTATCCAATATTACAAACTTTGACATACTTTGCACAAACCACATCAATCAACATAGTTGGATTATGACATGGTTTAACTCAAATCAAAATATTGAATAACATAACTTGTTCAATTCAGCTATAATATTCCCACTTAGACATTTAATCAAACACCTTGATACCAGTTTTCATGAGCAGATAATAAACACACAGCACAACAGAATCATAAATTGCATAAATGGCTTGCATAAATGGTGAGCCAATTTACACAAACATATGCATATATTTGTGACGAGAGTATAGATATGATGAGAGTTTTGTGTAAAAAGTTACCTTGGAAAGAGCCTTGACTATCGAGCAAATGGAGAGTAGAGAGAGAGAGAGAGAGAGAGGGGCAGGCGAGATCGAGATCGAGAGAGAGGTGAGAGGCGAGATGAAAGACAGGAAGAATGATGATAGAGAGAAACGAAGAAACGATGAAAGAGAAATGTATATCGAGTGAGCAGAAGATTGAGAATCAAATTTCGTAATTCGGGGTACAGGCCAGGTTTGTGTTAACATGCCAGAGGTCTACGAGTTTCCATTCCCTTGTCTTAAAAATTTAATCCAAACACAAGGTTACGGAATGGGAAGCCCATTCCCATTTACCAAGCCCATAAGCCTCCAACCAAACACCCCCATAGTTTTTTTCTTATGGAACGGAAATAGTTTAAAATTTGAACTACTTGCAGGTAAAATGTCTACTTAATTTTTCGATATTTCATACAGATAAATGCAGACTCTTTACCTAGGTTCTAGGGGTCAAAATGACAAGAGTGGAAGTGTGGAACCATGTATACCTCTCTTCATCATTGGCTTGACATCAATTCATAAGAATAAAGTTAGATCCGCAGAAATCACCAGATTTATCTCGGAGCATTACCCGGGCCTACCAGGCCTGATAATCAATTTCATTTTGGACTGCTCCCAAGTCATATTTCACGAGTGAGTTTAAAGTTGAGCTTTAAACTATACTTCGATTTTAAGCTGAAAATATTTGTTTGTTAAATAAGTCGGAAACCGACATAAAATTAATAATAAGTCAAAACTGATTTTAAATCAGAAATTAGTTTGAATTTTTTTTTTCGGTGGCTTCATTTTCTTAAACTTTTTTATGATAAAAGTTACCCATAAATTACCCTTAAATCACGTTTTTTTAAATAACTCATAAATTATTAATAAGTTAAAAATATCCACAGAAACATGTTACACTCTCAATTTATCACAATAAATCAGATTAGGTCATAAGTCTTAATTTTGAATTCAAGCAAACGGAAATCTAAAATCGAATACATATCAATATAACTAGGAGTTCACGGAATCCTTGGGTCAATATTATTAAGCTAAAAACATTTCCCATGATGAAAATGATCATAAATTACAATCCCACCAGGAAATTCAGAGTTTTAATTGCCATTCTAACAACGTGTTTGGACAAACTTTTCTTTTCAAATTTTAGGATTTATTTTTTTCTTTACGATCCAATTGTCTATAGTGTAAATTGCCTAAAATATCTATTTTTCCCTCTACCACGATTTCCTGAAAGACGGGTGTTTCTAGGATACCCCTCCATCCATCATGGACTCTATAATATCCGGTTTAGCCATGCACCTTTGCAAGTTCTGATCCATACGATGCAAGATATCTAAAAGTTTAGTATTACTTGCCAAAATCGGGAGATCGACTACCAGGCATGTTCTATGGATACATATCATGTTTTGGGACATACTCCTCCACAGACTCATCCTCAATGTAGTAGCTTCCATCTTCATACAAATTATCAACACAAATCATCCTTTTTTTCCTCCTAAGGTTCAGACGTTTAATCCCCTCATTCTAGTTTCAATTTGTTGATGGAAGAATTTGATAGTCAACAAAAATGAGGTTGTTTGCAGGAACAAAAATCTATTTTAGTGGTTGTTTGACGGAATGTGGTTGAGTGTGTTTATGGGTGGCTGAGATAAAAAAAGATTGTAGGTTGCTTTCTTGATCTCAACTTTCGGTCCTTTCAATGCGCCTATATACCCTGTATTTATAGGAACAAGGCATATGTAGTTCTTGAAGGCCAAGAAATCTAAGTCGATTAGAATTAATAGGTTTCTTGTGGATGAGTCATAGACTAAGGCGGTAGCCCATTGGTCTTCTAGAGTCTTCAAGAGTCATCAACTAAGACGGTTTTGATATGTTTGGAGGGTGTTATTTTACACCAACTATGAGAAAGATTGTAGAAGGGGGGGGTTGAATACAATCTTTTACAAATTTAAAAGATTCAAGAATGATACACTAAGAACACAGTAAACAGAAAAACACCAAGTATTAAAAATACGGGTGGATTGAATGATCCACCCGTGAGATTTTATATAGAAGAATCTGTGGATTGTTTTACAATTCGCACAGCTGCTGGTTCATCACTCAAAACTAGTTCTAACTCTCAGATTTTTCTCTCAAGTAATTTGAACAAGTTCAACTGATGCTACTAACTTGGTTATATACTCCAAGTTTTACAAAACTTTTAGCTAGATTACAAAATGCACTCTAATCTAAAAACAATGCTGCACAACTTTGTCTTATGCATGCTTTCTGAGATGTCTTCATCTTTGACCATCATCTTGATTTGATCCAGATTGCATTGCATGAGATAAGTATGTTTCTGCTTCTTCTTTATTTTCCTAATTAGGCTTCCATGTCTATTTTAGTGTAATTCGATCCATGTGATTTGTCAGACTTAAGCTCTAGTCACTTTCAACTGCTCTTTGCTTCATCAGTTGAAAGTTCTGGTTACTTTCAACTGCTCTTGACTTCATCAGTTGAATGCCCGGCTCATCAGTTGAATGAATTACAAACTTCATCAGTTGAATGCTGTTCCAGTCTCATCAGTTGAATTCCTCAGCATCATCAGTTGAACACTTTGTCTTCAGTTGAATGCTTGATTTTCATCAGTTGAAACAACATCCAGTCTTCATCAGTTGAATAGTTACATCTCATCAGTTGAATATCCTTCACTTAGATAAAATTACATGGCATTGGATATTTACAATTAGCCATCCTATTCTACCCATCCGTTGATAATTCCCAAAGACAAGAAACATAACAATTACAACTGAAATTTGATAAAGGTTCTAAGTAAGACATGTTACAGAATGTTTATGTTATCATCAAAAAATATTGATTCCTAACAATCTCCCCCAATTTATGACTGGAGAAGATGCAGACATAAATTCTACACTTGATGATAACAAAAACATTAATAAAATAAAATGCAGAATTTAAATACAAGAGTTAGAAAAGATTACAGATGATTATGCTCCTCTAGACTGAGCAGTTACTTGTTCCTAGAAGATCTTCTTCTTCTGGACTTAAGTTTTTCTTCAAGAATATTAATTTGCTTCTGAAAGATCCTGTAGAACCATTCTTCATCACTATCTTGTCTGTTGAGCTTGGATTGGAGAGTCTTCAGAGTATTCAAGCTAGCAACCTTGAGTTGATCTTTAGGTCTGAAAAATCTCCTAACACCTTGATTGTCCCTAAATTCCATAACTGGAGTAGGTTCATGATGAATTTTCTTTCCAGTGTAGGGAATTTTCAGCCTTCTTTGTAGACTAGCATCTGAGTTCCATTCCTTCCTGATCTCAAGGATTCTCTTTAGTACCATTTGCTTTGCAGGTGGTGTAAATCCTCCAGTCCTCTTCATAGATCCATATATTTTTGTTAGAGAACTGAATCCCTCAGAATTCAGAACTCTGTGAAGAGGCCAGATGACATCACCCTTGTTTTTGTAAGAGAATACCAGTCTTTCAGGTAACTTTGAAGTTGCTTCTATTCCTCTTACTTCTTGAAGATCATCCAGCTCCAGCTCCAACTCAGAAATTTCTTCAATGTTAGCAATGATCAGATAGTCATCAGGATTTTCAGGTTCTTTTGGAGGTTTAGGAGGGTTAGCCATCCTCTTAGCAACAGACTTGACTTTCTTCTTTGGCTTGGAAGGTTCTTGAACAAGAAAAGCTGGAATTGGGATATCTTCCAAGTCAACTGGCTCCTCTTTTGGCATTATTGGCTCATCATGGAAGTTGACATCTGGATGTACCACTGTGGTGTCCTTGATTGGAGAAGAAGGCTTTGAGATAGGCTTTTCTGGCACTTCTTCTCTTCTCTTGGCTGCCTCAGGCATCTTAGTCTTAGATTTGACTCTCTTTTTCTTTGGAGATGATTCAAGAGGCAATCTTTCCTCATTTAAAAGCTCAGCTGCCAACTCCTCTTCCAGCTCAATAGCAAACCTTTCATCCACCTCTATTTGGTTTAAAGAGAGTTGGGATTCAAACTCCTCTTTTTCACATTCTCTGGCCACCTCTTCAGCTTTTGCATATGAGAAATGAGGATGGCCAGTTCCAATAAACAACTTCTGGCCTTCTCTGTAGATGATGGCAAAATGAGTCTTTAAGGCCACATCTGCACAATCTTTATAACTTTTGATTTCTTGGCCCAAAAGCTTGTATTCATTTTTGTCAGGCCTGGCTAATGGAAAGTAGATTGAGCTTGAGTCTTTTCCAGGCCTGGAGTAACCACAATTGTTTGGAAACAGAGTTGGTTTGAACTCATTCAGAAATGATGGCTCACCCTTCTCTGTCTTGGAGGGAATAACAATCTCAGGTGTGATTACCCTGAGAATTGTGGTTGTGGTTGGAAAAGAGATTTGAGCTGTGGTGGCTGTAGAAGATGTAGATGATTTCTTGCCCAATTGAGCCACTCTCTTTGCAATGGAGTCCAATTCTTTCATCCTTTCAATCTTTTGCTTTTCCCTTTCAGTGTGGAAAGGAGGAGGAATTTGACTGATTAATTCTGCAGGAGTTGGTAATTCTTTCTCCCCCTTTTTGTTAGCAGCAAGTGTAAGGGATGGACTGGGAAGAGAAGCACCAGAGGCAAGAAGAAGATGTTGAAGGAGTCCAGTCTGAATTCTTTGATGCTGCAACATCTCATCCATCCTAGAGTTTAAGATATAGACATTGCCTTCCAGAGCTTCTACTTGCTTCTCCAATTGCAGTTGTTTTTGCTCAGAACCAGAAATAGCTGATTTGACCTGAGCTGGAAGCTTTTCATCAATTTGTTTGGTCAGATCAGTCTTAACAGAGGCAATGAGACAATTGAGATGCTCTATCTCTTTCTGAAAGTGGAGAGATTGATATTTGTGAAGCTTGAGGTTTTCCAAAGCTTGACTGGCAATGGTGGCAGAGATGGCTTGAGAGGAGGATGAGCTTCCAGGTTGTGATTGAAGAATGGTGGAGGCTTGCCTTTCCAGCTCCATGCTGACAACCATTGCATTTGCAGACTGCATGGAGAGCCATGAAGGTAAAGAAGTGGTAGGTTGTTCACCAAGGGATTCCTCAAGAGCATCATTGAGGTCTTCATCACTATCATCATATTGAAAATCATCTCCAGCATTGGCAGGCAGAGCTGTAAATGCCTCCTTTGCTCTAAGCATAGAAGATGTAGTGTGAATTAGATTAAGGTGCCTCTCAGCTGCTTGATTGTCCAATCTGGCAAAATCTTGAATGGAAGACATTCCATGAGTAAAAGTCTCAGGGTCTAGTGAAACACCATCCAATATGGATCTGTATTCAGCTTGAAACTCTTGTTCACTAAACCCTTCACTGACACCTGCATTTCTCTCAATTTCTCTCTTTTCTTGCATCAAGGGCTCCCCTTGGCTCACCACACAACTCACCTCTCCCTTACTTACCCTTACTAAAGGGTCACTCATATCCTCTCCTTTTTCCTGGCTAGAAGAAAATGCCAGACTCTCCACACCCTCTCCTTTTGCCAGCTCACTAGGCTGCCTCTCCACTCCATAGCTCACTCCACTCAATCCTAAAAGTGTTTGTGCTACCATGTGATCAACTGCTGTAGAAGAAGGTAAAGTAATTGAAGTAGTAGCAGTTGTCAACTGATGAGAGACATCAGTTGAAACATGAGTAGAGGAGGCATTCAACTGATGAGAGCTGTTAAGCAGATCAGTTGAAGGACAAACACTTGTCAACTGATGAGAAAGATCAGTTGAAGAAAATGAAGAAATAGGTTTAGAGGCTGTGACAGTTGAGTCTGTGGTGATTGATTTTAATGGTATATCCACAGAGCACACTGTCACAAAAGAAGGAATTGGAAGAGAAAGATCCAACAAATCATCAAAGTGATGATGATCAATCTCAGAGGGGGACTTCTCCATGAAATCTAAAGATGGAGAATTTACAAGTGTGGTGTGGATCAATTCCACATCCACAGAAGAGGTTGGGGATTGTGTTTGAGTTGTGGAAATAGTAAGATCATGAATATGGGTGATTGGTTGAGATGAAGAGAGGGGCTGTGACTCCACATTTATTGGAGTCACATCAATCTGACTTTGAGAAGTTAAAGGCATAAAATCCAGAATGGATGCCTGTGTGCGTGCAGAGTGCTTCAGTTTGTCACTTCTTAGCTTCTTTCTCCCATAGGCTTTTATTGGTGAAGAAGTGGTGTCCCTCCCCCTTTTTGACTGTGTCCTTGGCTGAGGACTATTTTCAATAACAACATCCTTTTGGGAGGATGCTGCTAGGGATGTGCTTAAATCCATATTAACATCTACAGTCTTTTGGGAGACTGCAGAGTGGCTAGGCTGGTTAGCACTCACCTCTCCATCCTTATCCTTAGGGTTTCTTTGATGATCACCCTTTCCCTCCCCCTCACTTCCTCCAATCACACTCCCCTCAGGCTTGTGTTTCTTAGTTTTTACAACAGATGCCTTTTGGGAGGCATCTGAGGTTGGTTTAGAAGACTTGGTTTTAGAGGGTTTTGCTACTTGTGTAGGCTGTTGATGGGCCTCTTCAACAGCCCTGATAGCAGAAAGCAAAGAAGTTGAGGGTTGAGAGAGAGTAGTAGGAAAGCCATGTACCTCTTTGTGCTTTCCAGCCTCCATTGTTGGCAGGTACACCACCTCCAAGGAGGGGTATAAATTCATCCTAAAGAGGTCTTTAAAGACTCTCTTTTCCTGCACAAAACTGGGAAGCTTGGCTTCCTTGTTAGTAATAACTAGCTTATCATTGAGATGATTAGCTAGCATCATAAGAAATCTGACATAATATATATTCCTAGGTCTATCAGTTTTATCACCTAGTTTCTCCCCAATTTCTTGGATCATCAAACCACCAAAGTTGAAATATTCATTAGTCAGGTACATGTAAAGCATTTGTAAGATCTGGGAAGTAAGAGCATTGAAATTACTAATCTTACCAGAAAATGCCTTAATAAAAGCATCACATAAATAACTCCATTCTCTCCTAAGACCCCTTCTTTCTATTTTACCTAAGGCATCAGTTGGCAAAACATAATTCATGGCATAAAGTAAATTAACCAACTGATTATCACTAGGCAAAGATAAAACAGTATTTTCAGGAATCTTAAAGCATGCTTTCATAACATCAGCATTAACAGAGTAAGTTTTATTATTGACAGAGAAAGTTAGAGTTTCATGCTCACTATTAAACTCTGCAGAGGTCCACATTTCCTCAACAATTTCATGGTAGATGATGGGAGCTTCAGTCATAGCATAAGAGAGCTGGCTTGACTTGATGAACTCCATCATCCTGTGATACTCTTTCTCCTCCACAGCCTTGGTATCCACAAATGACGCAAAGTTGTTCTTCTCATAGATAAACCCACTTGGTGCAGTGTACTTCTTCATTGGTGCCATTGCAGTTACAGAGAAAGCTTGAAGAAGAATTAGAACTTGTTTTTGCACAGAGAGAGAAGAGAGCTTTGAGAATTCGAAAGAGTAAGATGAAAAGAAATGAAAATAGATTAAAACACTTAAATACTTTCTCAGAAAATTGCTGTGATTGGCTGAGAAATTACCGTTGAGAAGAAATTACTCTTATTGAACTCTACAAAAATTACACACACGATCGTGTGTATAAAGTAGGTGAGAGACAAAAGAAATTTCAACGGCTCAGATCTGATAATACTTTCAACGGATGAAATAAGCGCCTCTTTAAACTTCCTATTCAACTGATGAAGATCAGTTGAAGGCGTCTTCAACTGATGTCATCAGTTGAATGAAAAACAGCGCAGGAGGATATTGTTTCAAACATCAGTTGAAACAATTTCACTAGTTCATCAGTTGAAATATTATAGATTTTATCCAGAATTATAATTAATTCAATTTTGATAAATCAAAATTAATCAAATTCTGGCTGCCAAATTACAGAAAAATTCACTCTAAATTAGGAGAAATTTAACATACCTAATTTACTTACCAACCTTGTGAATGTGGATTCATCAAGAGGCTTTGTGAAGATATCTGCAATTTGTTCTTCACTTGGAACAAAATGCATTTCAACAGTACCAGCCATCACATGTTCCCTTATGAAGTGGTATTTGATGTCAATGTGCTTGGTTCTTGAGTGTTGTACTGGATTTTCAGTTATAGCAATAGCACTGGTGTTGTCACAAAATATTGGGATTTTTGAGAGATTTAATCCATAATCAAGTAATTGATTTCTCATCCACAATAATTGTGCACAACAGCTTCCAGCTGCAATGTATTCAGCCTCAGCTGTAGAGGTTGATACAGAATTTTGCTTTTTGCTAAACCAAGAAATCAATCTGTCACCAAGAAATTGACAGGTGCCTGTTGTACTTTTTCTATCAATTTTGCATCCTGCAAAATCAGCATCTGAATATCCAATTAGATCAAATCCAGAGTCTTTAGGGTACCAAATGCCAAGATTTGGTGTTCCCTTAAGATATCTGAATATTCTTTTTATAGCAATAAGATGTGATTCTTTAGGATCAGATTGAAATCTAGCACAGAGGCATGTAGAAAACATAATATCTGGTCTACTAGCTGTCAGATATAAAAGAGAACCAACCATGCCTCTATAATTAGAGATGTCCACAGATTTCTCATTAGGACTTAACTCTAATTTGGTGGCTGTTGGCATGGGAGTCTTAGCTTCTTTGCAATCCAATAAATCAAACTTTTTAAGTAGATCATAGATGTACTTAGTTTGATTTATGAATATACCTTCCTTTACTTGTTTAACTTGTAAACCAAGAAAGTAGGTGAGCTCTCCCATCATGCTCATTTCATACTGACTCTTCATAAGATTAGCAAACTTCTTGCAAAGTTTCTCATCTGTAGAACCAAAAATTATATCATCTACATAAATTTGAACCAGAATAAAGGCACCATTTACATTTCTGTAAAATAGTGTTTTATCCACAGTTCCTCTGGAAAAATGATTATCTAATAAGAATTGAGACAGAGTGTCATACCATGCCCTTGGTGCTTGCTTTTGTCCATAGAGTGCTTTTAATAAAAAGTAAACATACTCTGGAAATTCTGGATCTTCAAAACCAGGAGGCTGACTGACATATACCTCCTCTTCCAGTTCACCATTTAGAAAAGCACTCTTGACATCCATTTGATAAACTTTAAAGTTGGCATGAGCAGCATAAGCTAGGAACATTCTTATTGCTTCCAGTCTTGCAACTGGTGCAAAGGTCTCATCAAAATCAATTCCTTCAGATTGAGAGTATCCTTTAGCAACAAGTCTGGCCTTGTTCCTGGTGACAACTCCATTCTCATCCACCTTGTTTCTGAATACCCACCTTACTCCTACAATTGTTTTATTTTTAGGCTTAGGCACCAGCTTCCAAACATTGTTTCTCTCAAATTGATTTAATTCTTCTTGCATAGCAAGAACCCAATCAGCATCTTTGAGAGCATCTTCTATGACTTTAGGTTCATCCTGTGAAAGGAATGCACTGTACAAACACTCATCTTGAGTTGCTCTTCTTGTTTGTACAGATGCATTTGCATCTCCAATAATTAGTTCAAAAGGATGATCCCTTGTCCACTTTCTTTGTGGTGGAAGTGATTGTCTTGATGATGTGGCTTCATTGTTGAAGTTCAGGTTTCCATGTTGGAAAGCTCCCCCTAAATTTGACATCTCATTATTTCTAGACTGATTGAAACTTTGAGACATTCTTTCAACTGATGATCCTTGAGGTGTTTCAACTGATCCCTCCAATGTAGTTTCAACTGATGCTTCAGTTGAATTTCCAGTTGCAGTTGTTCCTTGCACTAGAGAGTCATCAGTTGGGATATTAATTCCAGGATTAATTCCAACATTTTGAATAATGTCATCATCATCATCACTGTCATACAGATCACCTTCACCTTCATTTTCAAATCTGAGATTATCATGAAATCCTTCATCTGAGAATCCTTGAATCTTCTTATCATCAAAAACCACATGGATTGATTCCATAACAATGTTGGTTCTCAGATTATATACTCTAAATGATTTTCCATCAGAGTATCCAACAAAAATAGCTTCATCTGCCTTGGCCTCAAATTTTCCAAGATTTTCACCTTGATTTCTTAGAACATAACACTTGCATCCAAATACATGAAGAAAGCTAATTGTTGGCTTCTTTCCTTTGAAGAGTTGAAAGGGAGTTAGATTATGAGGTTTGGTAATTAGTGAGATGTTTTGAGTGAAGCAAGCAGTGTTCACAGCTTCAGCCCAAAAATAGGTTGGAAGTTGAGCTTCATTAATCATGGTTCTTGCAGCCTCAATAAGAGTTCTATTTTTCCTTTCAACAACACCATTTTGTTGTGGAGTTCTTGGTGCAGAGAACTCATGAGTAATTCCCTCTTCTTCACAAAATTCTTTCATCACAGAGTTCTTGAATTCTGTCCCATTGTCACTTCTTATCCTTCCAACTTTGACATCTGGATTGTTGTTTAATGCCTTGATATGATTGATGATGATTTTCCCAGCTTCATCCTTAGAATGCAGAAAGAAAGTCCAAGTGAATTTTGAAAAATCATCAACAATCACTAGGCAATATTTCTTCTTTGAAATAGACATGATGTTAACTGGTCCAAACAAATCCATATGCAAGAGCTGAAGGGGCTTCACAATTGATGAAAGAGTTTTGCTTTTGAAAGAGCTTCTCTTTTGCTTTCCTAGCTGACAAGCTCCACAAAGTCCATCTTTTGAGAATTCCATCTTTGGTAGACCTCTTACCAAGTCCTTCTTTACTAACTCATTCAAGGTTTTGAAATTTAGATGAGACAATCTCTTATGCCATAGCCAACTGTCATCTGAGCTTGCTTTGCTGAGAAGGCAAGTGATAGATTCAGACTTGACAGAATTGAAGTCAGCTACATACACATTTCCTTTTCTTTGTCCAATCAGAACCACATTGTTGTCATCTCCTTTGGTGACAACACAGGCTGCAGAAGTGAAATTTACTTTGTAACCTTTGTCACAGAGCTGACTGATGCTAAGCAAGTTGTGCTTAAGACCAGACACCAATGCAACTTCATCAATGATGACATTCTCTCTTGCAATCAAGCCATATCCCATAGTATATCCTTTGCTGTCATCTCCAAAGGTAATGCTAGGGCCAGCTTTCTCCACAAACTTTGTGAGCAGGGAGGAATCACCAGTCATGTGCCTGGAGCATCCACTATCCAAGTACCACAAATTCTTCTTGTGGTTTCCCTGCACACATTTCACAAACAGATCAAGTTGATTTTGGTACCCAAATTGCTTTGGGTCCAGATTTGTTAGTCTTAGCAGCCTTTTCCACCTTCTCAACCTTTTCCTTGGATTGAATAGGTTCAATCTTTGGTTTTGGTTGAGAAACTGGAATATCAACTTTGTTTTCAAACACAGGCCTTTGAGGCATGCATACATTGTTCATTCCATGCAAATTTGAATGAAATTGAGGCATGTTAAAGGCATTGAAATAAGGATTGAACATATATGGCATGTTAGGCTGAGAATAAGGATTGTGAGGCAATAAACCAGGCATCATATTCATAGCAGATAAATTCATGTGAGGAACAGATGTCATAGGAATAGGCAAAGACAAATTAGGAGCAATCACAGTTTTACAATTAGCAGATAAATGATTTACACTACCACACTTACTGCAGGTTTTCCTAAGAGCACTAGCATTGGGAGTGTAATTGGTGTGCTTGTTAACTCCTATTTTGCCATTTCTATTTCCTTTCTTCCTTTTAGTCTCCTCAGATTTATGCTCATTAGTATCCAAATTCTTCTTGTTCTTGTTACTAGAATGAAGAGTGTTATTAACACTATCACTGGTCTCAGAAGAACTATTCTCACCTTTAACAAAATTCTTTTTAACAGGACCATATTTCTTGTTAAGCTTCTTGAGAACATTCTTGTCAACTGATGAGTTTTTGTTCAACTGATGACTCTCATCAGTTGAGACTTTGTTCTTCAACTGATGATCATCATCAGTATTCTCATCACCTGAACTGTTCTCAGATATCTTAAGCACTTTCTTATTCCTCTTCCATTCATTCTCCACAAAGGTTTCTCTGCCTTGCATGTTAATGATATTGGTGGAAACATCTCTACCAGATTTCCATTTGGCAATGATCTCTTGTTCCTTATCAAGCTGCTTTCTTATGACCTCTTCTCTCTTCAGAACAACCAAGAGATCATCCTTGGCTGTCTGACACTCAATCTTCAGCTTCTCAAATTCAATAAATTGAGCTTCTAAGGCACTGTTTCTATCACTAAGAAAGGTGTTAGCTTCCTTAATTCTACTGTTTTCCTTAGTAAGAGATTTTAAAGAAACATGCAAATGATACAGTTCAGTAGACATTTCATTAATGGTAGCATTGCATTCATCTTTAGTTAACTCAACTAGGTTTGTAGTGAATACCTGACTACTGCTTCCAGTGTTTTCTTCTTGATCTGTGGAGTTGGCCATTAGAGCTAGATTGACAAACTCCTCCTCTTCATCAGAATCATCTCCAGCTGCCCAATCATCCTTTGTGATGAATGCTCTTTCCTTTTGTTTGAGAAGTTCATAATATTTCTTTTTGTAGTCAATGTTTTCACTTGACTTCTTCTCAACTTTAGGCTTTCTGCACTCATTTGCAAAGTGACCTGCATTCCCACAGTTGAAGCACTTGAATTTTGATCTGTCTACCATGCTTCTATCAGACTTGGGATTGCCTTTAAAAGATTTTGCAGAATTAAAATTCTTTTTGAATTTCAGTTTGGAGAATCTTCTTGACAGGAAGGCTAGATGCTCATCAATTCCATCACTTTCTTCACCAGAATCAGCTACTTCTTTCTCCTTTCTTCTTCCTTTGCTTGACTCTGAGCTCTCCTCTTTGACCAACTTCTCAGTTTCTTCAACTTGAGACTTTCCCTTGTCCTTGACAGTATCCTCCAGAGATGCAACTAGAGCCACAGATGAATGCCCTTTCTTTTGGCTTTTCTCAATCTCTTCATCTTGTTCCATTTCAAGCTCATAAGTCTTTAAGGTTCCATACAGTCTCTCTAGAGTATAGTCTTTAAATTCTTGTGTATTTCTGAGAGAGACTGTCATGGGTTTCCAATCTTTAGGAAGAGCTCTTAAGAATTTCAGGTTTGAATCCTTAACTTGATATACTCTTCCAAAGAGCTTTAGACCATTTAACAGTTTTTGAAATCTGTTAAATGTATCACTCAAACTTTCACCAGCCTTGAAATGGAATGACTCATATTGTTGAATCAGAAGCTGCATCTTGTTTTCTCTCACTTGCTCATTCCCTTCACAGATAGTCCTGATGGTGTCCCAAACTTCTTTGGCACTTGTGCAGCTAATAACACTATCAATCATTTCTTGATCCAAACCATTGAACAGAAGGTTCATGGTTTTCTTGTCCTTGTGCACCTCCTCAGTATCTTCTTGAGAATATTCATGGACAGGTTTTGGAATCATCTTACCCACCATGTCTTCACCATCAGCTCCCATGCTTGTGCAGACCTTCATGGGGACATGAGGTCCTTTTTCAATGCAGTTCACATAGCTTTCATCAATGGACAACAGATGCAGATGCATTCTCACTTTCCAGTGAAAATAGTTGTCTTTGTCAAGAACAGGAATCTTCACTCCAGCATCCTTCTTTCCCATCTTTCTCTAGCAGTGTTGATCTTTTTCCCTGTTTGTTGGGAACCTCGCTCTGATACCAATTGTTATTTTACACCAACTATGAGAAAGATTGTAGAAGGGGGGGGTTGAATACAATCTTTTACAAATTTAAAAGATTCAAGAATGATACACTAAGAACACAGTAAACAGAAAAACACCAAGTATTAAAAATACGGGTGGATTGAATGATCCACCCGTGAGATTTTATATAGAAGAATCTGTGGATTGTTTTACAATTCGCACAGCTGCTGGTTCATCACTCAAAACTAGTTCTAACTCTCAGATTTTTCTCTCAAGTAATTTGAACAAGTTCAACTGATGCTACTAACTTGGTTATATACTCCAAGTTTTACAAAACTTTTAGCTAGATTACAAAATGCACTCTAATCTAAAAACAATGCTGCACAACTTTGTCTTATGCATGCTTTCTGAGATGTCTTCATCTTTGACCATCATCTTGATTTGATCCAGATTGCATTGCATGAGATAAGTATGTTTCTGCTTCTTCTTTATTTTCCTAATTAGGCTTCCATGTCTATTTTAGTGTAATTCGATCCATGTGATTTGTCAGACTTAAGCTCTAGTCACTTTCAACTGCTCTTTGCTTCATCAGTTGAAAGTTCTGGTTACTTTCAACTGCTCTTGACTTCATCAGTTGAATGCCCGGCTCATCAGTTGAATGAATTACAAACTTCATCAGTTGAATGCTGTTCCAGTCTCATCAGTTGAATTCCTCAGCATCATCAGTTGAACACTTTGTCTTCAGTTGAATGCTTGATTTTCATCAGTTGAAACAACATCCAGTCTTCATCAGTTGAATAGTTACATCTCATCAGTTGAATATCCTTCACTTAGATAAAATTACATGGCATTGGATATTTACAATTAGCCATCCTATTCTACCCATCCGTTGATAATTCCCAAAGACAAGAAACATAACAATTACAACTGAAATTTGATAAAGGTTCTAAGTAAGACATGTTACAGAATGTTTATGTTATCATCAAAAAATATTGATTCCTAACAGAGGGAATGCCCATTCCATCAAGGCCTAGTTGTGAGGTCCAATACCTCGCTCCAAATTGAATTACGTCACGGATTTATAATTACTCCTAACTATTAAAGGTAACACTAATCACTACTTTTTATATCATAGAAGGAGACACAGTGTGTAGTTATGTCCATCCTTGATGTGTATGGACGAGTCATTAATCCCCAACGATAGTAACCCAATAGAGAACAATGTAAGGTCTCCTCATAAATTACCAAGACATACGATTATCTCAATCCTCTAAGGACGACTATTCATCAGAATGCAGGATCAAGATATGTGAACGTTCTTCATACTACCTCAGAGGGCTTTCAATAAGAATCATGATCAACTCAAACCCCGCACAAATATAACCTCACATAATACATGATTAAAGATTATAAATTAGGTTGGATAGGCTCGGGGTGCTAAGATCTTCATATCCCCGAAGGGGTGAGTCTTCAACATTATCTTATGATAAACGAAATCCGGTGCCGGACAAAGTTGTTTAGCATGCGTGTTCAGTTCCTGATTTTTCTGTGATAGATAAGGATGACAAAATTATTGGAGGTGTTACACAACAGAAAGATTTGATGAACGGTAAATTAGGAATTTCAAATAAAAGGGATATATCTGATGGAGGGAAATCCGATCCAAGTGTCAAAAGTATTATTGTGGAAAATAAAAAAAGAAGGACAGATTGTGAGGGGGAGGAATCTATGGGTTTTAATACGGAAATTGGGCATGAATCAAAAAATGAGAATATGGATCAAGATGATTTAATTAGTGGTCCAAAAAATGGATTTGGGGCGGGTTCCGAAAGTCGGGCATGCCTAGGATTATGACAACCTTTAGCTGGAATTACCACGGGCTTGGAACCCCGTGGGCTATTCAATTCCTAAAGGATCAAATGATCCAAAAGAAGCCCAATATA
The DNA here is from genome assembly GCF_001625215.2 of Daucus carota subsp. sativus. Taxonomy (NCBI): domain Eukaryota; kingdom Viridiplantae; phylum Streptophyta; class Magnoliopsida; order Apiales; family Apiaceae; genus Daucus; species Daucus carota. The sequence continues at coordinate 23,481,792 of NC_030381.2, forward strand.
ATTTTTCTAAGTGAAACTCTTTGCAGAAAAGAGAAGGTTGAAAATGTAAGAAAAAGAATAGGTTTTGAAGGTGCGTCTCTGTTGATTGTCAGGGGCAGGGAGGGGGGTTGGCAATGTTTTGGAGGAATAAGGAAGAAATCACAATTCAGTCTTATATTGCCAACCATATAAACACGATTGTTGGAATCCAAGGGTGGCATCAGTTTAGACTAACGGGGTTGTATAATGAGCCTAACAGGTTGAAATGTGGAGAAACCTGGACTCTTATTCGAAATTTGCATACTCATAATCAGCTTCCTTGGGTGATAATTGGCGATATGAACAACATTTTGGGTCAAGCTGATAAAAGAGGTGGTCCTTTGTATCCTTCATGGTTAATTAATGGTTTTAATGAGGCATTAGAAAAGTGTGACCTTCATGATTTGGAGCTCCAAGGTTACTCTTTTATGTGGGAATTAGGACATCGCACGGACAAATGGGTTGAAATACATCTTGACAGAGTTGTAGCTTCTAGTTCGTGGCTGAATTTGTCTAAAGATGCAAGGTTAGTCAATCTTGAGACCTCAACCTCGGATCACAATCCTATCTTACTCGAGCCAATAGTATCTATTGACTTACCAAGAATTAGAAATCATAAGTTTGAAAATGCTTGGCTTCGTGAGCCAGTTTGCAAATTAATTGTAAAGGACTCGTGGAGTAAAAATCAGGATGAAAGTTTGCCAGTAAAAATTGTCAGATGCATTGAAGAAGTGGTTGCTTGGGGTCAAGACTTTACTAGTAATTTTCATAAGAGGATCGAGAAGTGCAAGAAAATCATAAAAAATACTAAGGGTCGAAGAGATACAAAATCCATCCAAATACATCAATGTGCAACCAAGGAATTATCAAAAATTCTTACTCAACAAGAGATTTTCTGGAAACAAAGATCGAAGCAGTTGTGGTTAAGGGAAGGGGACAAGAATAACAAATTTTTTCACACCACCACTCGAGCCCGAAGGATGAATAATCAAATAAAGTTCTTGTTGAATGGAGGAGATCAGGTGGATTGAGAACGAGGTTTGTAGGAATTAACGATAGAGTATTTTAATAGTTTGTTTGCATCATCGGAGTCGAACTGGAATCCAGTTTTCAGCTGTATTGATAGGAAAATCACAGTCGAGCAGAATGAAGCTATGCTGAAATATATTGAGGATCAAGAGGTAAAGCAAGCAATCTTTCATATGCACTCTGATAAATCCCTTGGACCTGATGGTATGAGTCCGGGATTCTATCACAAATATTGGCAAACAGTTGGAGGTGTTGTGATTCGAATGGTCAGGACATTCTTTGATACAAGTACTCTAGGAGAGTGGTATACGGATACTAATATTGTCCTTGTCCCGAAGAAGAAAAATCCTCAATACATGGTAGATCTTAGGCCACTACAATTTCAGGTACAAGATTGCATCAAAGGTACTTGCTAATCGCTTGAAAGAAGTAATTAATTAATTCTTTATGAAGAGCAGAGTGCCTTCATTCCATGCTGTTTAATCTCGGACAATATTCTGATTTTGTTTGAAATTATCCACTACATGAAGCGTAAAACAAGAGACAAGAAAGGATGGATGGCTCTGAAGCTCGACATGAGCAAAGCCTATGATATGATGGAATGGAGTTATATTAGAGCTATGCTTCTTAACTTAGATTTTGCTGACTTAATTACTGATCTTTTCAGGCAATGTGTGACTAGAGCTCAGTATAAGATAGCTCACTCGGGTAAAGAATTTGGAAACATAATTCCTCAGAGGGACTTGCGTCAAGGTGACCCTCTCTCCTCTTATATGTTTCTACTCTGTATGGAGGGCTCATTAGCTCTTATAAAGTCTTATGAACGACAAGGTCTGATCACAAGAATCAGAGTAGCCAGGAGTGCTCCATAAGTGTCCCACATGTTTTTCGCGAATGATAGTTATATATACTGTCATGCCACTAAAGAAGAAGTTACACAAGTAATGGAGATTCTAGCTATTTTCAAACAAGCATCTGGATAGAAAATAAACACATGCAAATCTAGTGTTTTTTCCAGTCGAAACGTAAAGCAGGAGATCAAGGACGCAGTGATTGAAATTTTTGGTTTTCCTGAAGCTGACTCCAATACTCAATGCCTCGGACTTCCAAATTGTATGAATATAAATAAAGCGGCAGTCCTAGGATATTTGAAGGACCGAGTTTGCAACAAAATTCAGAGCTGGGATGGTAGTCTTTTAAAAAGGGGTGGTAAAGAAGTTTTACTCAAGAAGGTAGCACAGTCAATTCCTATTTATGCAATGTCGGTCTTCTTACTGCCAATACAGATGTGTAAAGATATGGAACAGATGATGTGCAAGTATTGGTGGAAATCAGGGAAGAAAGAAAAAAGCATTCATTGGATGAGTTGGGAGCGTATGTGCGTCTCAAAATTTTATAGAGGTCTTGGGTTTCCAAACATCCATGAGTTTAATATCTCTTTACTGGGGAAGCAAGGTTGGCGATTAGTCAGAGGCCCAAACTCACTAGTGGCTCGAATATTCAAAGCAAAATCTTTCCAAATGAGAGTTTTTTGGGTGCTAAATTAGGTGCAAACCCGTGTTTCGTTTGGCGTAGCTTTTTAGCAGCTCAGCATCTTTTAAGACAGGGCCTGGGGCGAAGAGTGGGTGATGGCAGGTTAGTCCGAATCGAGAACAAACCGTGGTTATCGAGCACTGAAAATCCGTTTGTAATGACTGAAAGTGAGTCTATTAAAGGACAAACAATATCAGCTTTGATGGTCCCTAAGGAGAGGCAGTGGGACGCAGATTCGATCAAAGATATTTTTATAGAGTGAGATCTCAATCTTACTCTTGCTACTCCGCTATCAAATGGGAATATAGACATCTGGTATTTGAGAAAGGAGAAGTGTGGGAACTACTCAATTAAAACAGCATATATTTTGCTTCAAGAATCAAAGCACCTACCCAATCAAATTGGTAATAATAGTTTTTGGATAAGGCTTCGGAATTTAACAGTCCCTCCAAATATCAAAAACTTTATGTGGCATGCTGTTACGGAGTGTCTTCCAACGAAGGACGTGCTTAGAATGAAACAGGTTAATGTTAATGTGGTGTGTGCTCTCTATAACAATGAGGTGGAAACTGTGAACCACTTGATGTTAGAATGCTCATTCGCAAAATCTTGTTGGGGAATGGTTGGTACTCGAAATAACAATACTACTCAGGTATCTTTCTCTGATTGGGCTTTAAACGATTACAATGTATAGAGTAATGATGAACGTCAAATGGGTGCTATGCTGTGCTGGAGAATTTGGAAGTGTCGAAACGATTTAGTGTGGAATCAAAAGTGCATGAAAGTAGCATTCGTTCAGCTAGAGTGGCTCTTAGTCAATGGAAAGAAGTTTAAGACAAATTTCTCGATCGATCTTGGGCATTGCTAAACCCAGACGATGGTGATGAGCTATGGACTCTTCCAATTGAAAATACGACTACGATAAATACTGGTGCTGCGGTTTATGACTCTTCTAATCGAAATTCCTATGTATTTGCTGCAAGAAATTATAAAGGAGAGTTGTTAGAAGCTAGATCCAGCTGTAAAGAAGGAAGAACCACTCCAGAATATGCTGAATCCATGGGCATAAGGAAGGCTTTGAGTTGGATCAAAGGAAAGCAGATGCAGAAGGTAGTGGTGGAAACAGACTTCCTTGTAGCTGTCCAAGCTATCAGAGGTAGTGCCACAATGTCATCGTACTTTGGAGTCATAGTTCAGGAGTGCACAAACCTTCTGATGGAAGTGAAAGACAAAGGTGTAGTCTTTAAGTTTGTAAAGCGATCTGCGAATAGCTTAGCTCATGTATTTGTAAGCTGTAGTGATTCTGTGTAGCTGACCGCACATAAAAGATAAATGATGTCTCTCCAGATATTATTCATGTACTTGAGATCGATCTGCAGTAATGAAATTTATTATTTCTCTGGCAAAAAAAAATGTCATTGACTGGAAAGCGCGACCGCATGAATTTTCTCTTGAAAATTTGAATTGTAAAACTTCTTTTCAAAGTCTAGTCGAGAAATTTCTAGGTGACCACAACTCCATTTCTTTACTGACATTTATTTGTTTATTAATATTAGGAAAAAACGTAGGGAACTTCCGGGCAGATGTCAGATTCTCAAAATCAAATACTTCCTGAATATATTAGTTTGTTGATATTTTTGCATGTATTTTTAAGAATTTTAATTATATATTTAAAAATTATTATTTTTATACTTTTTTGTGAATAAAAATATTAGTATTTTATATTTTTATTTATAAAAAATTAAAAAAATAATATTGTTGGAGCGAGAATGTGTGGTTATACCTCCTGGATCAGAGTATGTCACTTAAGTGCGGTTTATTTTGTTCACGTAGTTTGCAGGCTATTACGTGAGCTTGTGGGTTTACCGATGCATACCCGAAAGGTAGCGGTTGAGGGTTCCTATATTAGAAAAAAAATAAAAGATCAAAGTATAAAACTAGTCTTTATCCGGGTCAACATTCAAAATGCATGCAAACGTATATACAAATTAGAACGCTGTCGTTATACTCTCCCAAGTACTGGACCACTATGGCGTGCTTTGAAACGGAAGATACCGCGATTTGCAACAAACATTTCCTTGTACTCATTCTAAGTTTCTAAGTTCTAACAACTACTGCCACCTCTTAGTATAATTTTTTAAGATCTAATCTTTAGTTCAATTTTAATCATTACTGAATGTTAACAATATGTAAAAGGTAGAGTGTGATTAGTAGTTTTAAATAAATAGCAAGAATGGGAAATTTATAAATTTTTTTTGAAAAGTAATGATTCATACTCCTTTTGTCTGGTGGCGTGAGTTGTTTATACTTATAAAGTATAGTTCTATAAATTATTTTAAATATGTTTTCTTTTAAATAAAAATTTCGTGTTTAATTTGTATTAAAAAGAATATTTAAAAAATAAATTATGAAATTATAATTTATATATATCTTAAAATGTGTCAAACATTTAACGAAAACACTAAATAAACAAGTGGGATTAGGAGTATAAATGAGTCGAGTCGAGCCGAACTCTAGAGTGCTCATGTATCATTTGTTAAAAAATTAGCGAACTCGAGTTCGAGCTCGAGTTTGGATCGAGCCAAACAAATTGTTTGAGGATCGACTCATTAAGAAATAACTTTGTTCACGAACGGCTCGCGAACCGCTCACAAACATGTCTCACGAGCCGTCTGATTAGCTTTTGCTCACGAACCGCTCATTAACTTACGCTCACGAACGTGTCTCACGAATTTTTGCTAACCACCCGCTCATTAATTTTGTTCACAAGTTTGTTTAACAAACTTTACTAACAGCTAGCTTATGCTCATAAATTTATTTACGAGCTGGTTTGTTATTTAATTTAATTAAAAATATATATTAAAATTTTAACAATATTTAAATTATTTTAATTCATAATAAATTATCCACTAATAAAACTCCCACATGCTTAATCCAATATAAACAAAAAAAAAAAACAAAGTTTGACATAAATAAATTATATAAAATAGAACATAATTGTTTGATAATTCGAACGTGTTCACGAACTATCGAGTCGAACTCTATGTGCTCAAGTTCAGCTCGTTCATAAAACAAACCGTTTTCAAAATCGACTCGTTTATGAATTGAACCGAGTTTTTTTCGAACCAAATACCGAGCAGTTATCAAGCGTATCAACTCATTTACAGCTTTAAGTGGGACCGAGCCATATTTGAGGAATACTCCCTTCCTCCTCTCAATTATTACTTTTGGGGCATTAAATCAGGAATTTGGCAAAAAGCTTGTATCTTGTGTAGCCTGCATGTGTGTGCGTCATTGTCTCGTGAGTCGTGTCTAGTTGAATAAAAATATACTATATGTTTTTTTCAAATTTGTCGTGTCTAGTTGAATAAAAATATATATGTTTTCTTCAAAATTGTTGAGTACATGCATCTGATACCGATTTATCTAATATTTATTTAAACTAGCTTATAGCCCGTGCAAGGCACGGGAGCTTTTTAATTATTTATAAACTTTTTAAATATATTTTAAATGGTGTGAAAAATTAAATTTATAAATAATAAATTAAAATAATATGTATCATGCCAAAGTATTAAATTCTTTCTATCAAATTTTGAATTATTTTAAGTAGAATATGTGACGTCAACTCCTATTAGATTATATTTATAAATGTATTTTATATTAGAATTATTATACTGTGATTAAAATATTTTTCTAAATATTTTTATGGTTCGAGATTAAAATTGATAAACACAATTTGTTTTGAATTAAGAAGATGAATCATAAACATGCAATAAGATAGTAGAATTTGTTTTGGATTAAGAAAACATTTTTGTATTCGTTCCTCACATAAATCGGGCATATTAATTTTAAAATATTTTAGATAAAAATAATTTTGTGACGGTGCGATTTATACGATTGTACAATTAAAATTGGTAGGAAACATTTATTTTGGATTAAAAAAAACCAAAAAGACATGAAAGACAGAATTTGTTTTGGATTTAGAAAAAGAATTATAAACATGCAAGTATATATCAGTTTCCTTATATAACATAATTTAATTTAATTTTAATCTAATGGTGCTTATTTGTTCAATATACGATCCAACGGATGATAAACTTTTGGACCATAGGACCATGCGACCAAATTATCTCCCTTACGCTTATTATATATAAGTATATAATATGAAACTGTTTAATTTATAATCTAAGCTTTTCAAGTGAGATTAGTATGGTTTGTGTCGCTTAATTAAGTTGGGCGGTTGAATTAAAATATCATAGGTTTTCTAACAACCAGAAAGTTTCGGATGTTTGTTAGAGCATGCTACTATAAGTTGACTCTTCGAAATAAAATAATGTGGATTCTACGGGTGTCTATACATTTTTCGGAAATAATACTAAACCAGAGATATCGATCCATTTGATTTATACCATTTTCCAGAAATAAATAATTTATTTCTTAACTTGGTACTGTTTATTAAAATAAGTGACAATATTTTTGTGAAAAAAAGACAATAAATACTTATTATATATTTTATGTTAGAAATTATTCCGTCCGTTCCATTTCTTTACACTTTCCTTTTTGTACTATCTAATTCTTTACATTTAAAAACTTATCAAAAATAATCGATGAGTCCAACCACTTCCTTCATTTTTCTTCCACTGTCTCTTTTTTATACATTAAAAATCAATTGATCCAAGCTCCATGCCCAACCCATTTGATAAAAAACGGGATGGACGGAGGGAGTATTATATAAAATTATAAAATTTATTCAAAATTAATTCCTTATCTTCAACGGAAAAATATACACCAAACATGTTGTATGGCCAGATGACTATAAGGCGCATAACATGTGTAAATTATTATAGAGTATTTATTAAAATATCGATTTTTTAGATTATTTTTCCTGTATTCACAATCTTTGTAAAATTCTGGGGAAAATACGTTTTGCAACTACAAATATAATTAGTTGCAACTCATAAACAAATACAATTCAATGTAACTTTAATTAGATTTAAGGTTTAGTATTAGGGATTAACTTTTTAATAGCAAGATTTAGAATTCAATTTTAATATTTAGAATTTGGGGTATATTATTTAATTTTTAAAGTCTTAAATAATAATGACCCCTTATATGTTAAAAAAAAATCTCAACAGATTAATATCAACCAACTTATATAAGAATCATTTTAGAGTATGTCATGTGTAAAATTTCTTCAATTTTTTATTTATTTTAAAATGTTGGAATTATATTTGAAGTTGATTCTGATCGCAAATTGCAGCTCTGTAATATTTATGCTAAAAATAAACTTTAAAACATCATATTGTTATTATTTTTCCATTTTTCATAATTGAGTGTTTATATTATGACGCTACCTAAAATGGGTACTATCAGGTCGGGTGAATTCAATAATTGTGAGAGTTTTCACATTCATATTACGATACTTATATCTAAAATTTAGGAACGGGGTTGAATAGTTCTTGGGGATTTAAACACAAACTAGAAATTAATTGAGTGATCAGGAATTAATGAGAAGAAATAATCAAACTTTAGTAAGTATACTTTATTTTATTATTACATATGATATATTAGTATAATCAAAAATATATTAAGTAGGTTTTATAATGATTAATCAAATTTTAAAAATTAAAATCTAAAGGAAGTTAGTATCCAAAGATATTTGGGTACCTTATATTGATGGTGGCAGGTGAAACACAATGGAACGATAGCTAGTGAAGCAAAAGAGAGCCCCATAACTAATGTGAATTAGAGACTATAGACATCACCTTCACTGAAGGAGATGATGAGTGGGTCCCTCACAATTCTGCTTTGATGGTACCTATCCGGATTGGGGCCTTGAACATGCATCGTGTGTTTGTTGATAATGGAAGCTTAGTAAACACCCTCTATTACGATACCTATAAGAAGATGGGAATACCATGGAGGGACATGATAGTTCAAAACATATACTCGTACGGGTTTGGAGGATAAGCTATCAAAGCGAAGGACAATTTTAGATTACCACTGAATTTAGTCGAGTCTCCCATACTACTACTCAAATTGTGGAATTCATGCCGATTGAACATGAGTTGGCGCATAATGCATTAATTGGCCGCGTTCGTAATGGGTATGAGAGTGGTTACATCAATTTACCACATATTTATAATATTCCCTACTCCTGAAAGAGTTGGATGTGTGAGAGGTTGCTAGTAAGAAACTCGGGATTATTATAGTCGCTCAGTGAAGGATTTTCAGAACGGGCAAAACCTAAAGGATGAGTTATTGAACTATGAAGAACGGAAGGTCACCCTTGTATCCTGTACAACTCCCCAAAAAGCAGAACCTCAGGACACACCCTCAAACCCAATGATTAAAGGAACAGTCTTTCAGATGAAATCACGATGGTTTTACACCCTCTATTATGATACCTATAAGAAGATGAGAATACCATGGAGGGACATGATAGTTGAAAACATAAACTCGTACGGGTTTTGGGGGGCTATCAAAGTGAAGGGCACTATTAGATTACCATTGACTTTAGTCGAGTCCCCCGTACTGTTACTCAAATTGGAATTCATGCCGATTGAACAGGAGTCGATGCATAATGCACTTATTGGGTGCCTTCTGAATGGATATGAGAGTGGTTACATCAATTTACCACCTATTTATAATATTCCCTACTCCTGAAAGAGTTGGATGTGTGAGAGGTTGCTAGTATGAATCGCGGGACTACTATAGTCGCTCAGTGAAGGATTTTCAGAATGAGCAAGACCTAAAGGATGAGTTATTGAACTATGAAGAACGAAAGGTCAACCCTGTATCCAGTACAACTCCCCGAAAAGCATAACCTCGGGCCATGCCCTCAAATCCAATGATTGAAGGAACAATCTTTCAAATGAAACCCCGATAGTTTTGGTAATAATGGGAAGGCAGTTATACGTGAGTTGTATCCCATCATCGAACTAGAGGACAACATTCCTTTGGAGGGCGAAATCTCTCAATTTTTGGAAAAATTTAATGAATACAATTTCAATTTGGCCCCAAAAATGCCTATGCTTGTCAGAATGCAGGATCTGGCGAGGATGAAGTAGATGTACAGGTAGTCCCGGGGAGTGATGATAAGACTTTAAAATAGGGTCCCGACTAAATCTTAAGAAAAAGTGAAAACTGGTGGAGTTCTTAAAAGCTAATCTTGATGTATTTGCTTGGAGTCATGAGGATATGGTGGGAATAATCCAGCTGCTGTGTCATCATCTGAACATTGATCCATCGAATATCAACCTAAAATAGTTGATTATCCAAGATTAATATATGGGACACAGAAACAGTACCGTAGATTTCAATACTCGTGGTTTGAAAAATTCTCTTGGTTATCATCTTCTGAGATCACGTTTATGGGGGAGTAAGGGGTGCCCGTGTTTCTAAGCCGGGGGTCTTCACTGAAACAACCTCCCTACTCTTTAGAGTAAGGGTATGGTCTGCGTACATTTTACCCTCCCCAAACCCTGCTCCAAGCGGGATATACTGGGTCTGTCTGATTTGGTTTGGTTCTTTTTTTTTCACAATAAAACACCTCCTCATCCAACATTTACCACTGATGGATTTAATTATTGGAAGAGGGTTAATGATGGAGTTAGATGTCCACTTTTAATGCATGTTGAAGGTCTAACTTCACCACATAGTAATGCAATACATTGTGTTAAAGATTTAATAAAAGTTATGGGGCATACTGACAAAGTGCCTAGTACCCAAAATTTGAAAGAAATTTAGAAGAAACGAATGTGACTTAAAGCAACAATTGAGAGTGTTCGAGGGCTTAGCTTGCTATCTTGTCCATTTAGAGGTAATAATGAATCTCCAAAGTCTAGCAATCATGGTAATCTTATCGAGATGATCAGATTTGCAGGTCGAATGAATGAAGTCATTGGTGATATATTCTTAGAAAGAGGTCCAAAAAATACAAATATACTTCACCGACTATTCAAAAAGAAGTTTTACATATTTTTGCAAATGGAGCGAGAAGAAAAATTTGTGAAAAAATTAAAGAAGCAAAATTCTGTATTTTAGTTAATGAAGGCAAATATTCTGCAAATAAGGGAGGGATGTCTATTGTTTTGAGATTTGTTGACCGTCTTCGTATTATACGAGAGCTTTTTTTAAGATCGTTCATGTTTCAAACACCACTGCCTCAACAGTGAAGGAGAAAATATCCATTGTCCTCTCCTGATATAATTTACATATCTCTCATATGAGAGGTCAGGGTTATGATGGTGCTAGAATATGTCTGGTTTCTTGAAATGGACTTCAAGCTCTATTTCTTAATGATTCTCCTTATACCTATTATATACATTGGTTTGCTCATAGATTACAACTAGAATTGGTTGGAGCTTCCAGAAAATGAGATTTTTATGTGGTTCCCCCGCCAAAAAAAAAAGAAATATCAGTCATTTGTAATCTTATTGGTTGTTCTCCCAAATTGGATAGTGAGTTACATTCTACTCAAGCTATTAAAATTGCTCGTATGATAACTTCAAGTGAACTTGAGACAGGTAGAGGCATTAATAAGATTGGTAATCTATATCGGAGTGGTGCCACTCGATGGAGCTCTCATTTTGATATAATTTGTAGTTTAATTGATATGTATGGTGCAACCATTTCAGTGCTTGAAAATATTGTTGAATAAGGAACATCTAGTTCACTACGTGGATAAGCTGGTGGTTGTTTGGTAGTTATGAAATCTTTTAAATTTATTTTTACACTTCAAATGATGCATTAAATCATGGAAATTCCAGACTTAATTTGTTGGACACTATAACAAAAGTCTCTTGACATTTTAAGTGCCATAGATCTAGTCTCAACTACTAAATCACTACTTGTAACCTTGACAGAAGAAGGATTTGATCATCTCCCTATATATGTGCAATCCATTTGCACGCAACATGGAATTGAAGTTCCAAATATGAATGCTTTGTACAAAAGCGCAACAGGACGTTCTTGCCAGGCAAAAGACTCGATGAAAATCTACCAGCACTACCATTTAAAAATATTTATTTCAACAATAGATTTTCAGCAAGAAGAGTTGCATCCACGTTCAGTGATGGAGCAGTGGAACTCCTTACACTCACCTTTGCTATAGACCCTAAGGACAGCTTTAGATCATTTAAAGCTGAAGACATTTACAAGCTTGCAGAAATTTTATATCTAAGTGACTTTAGTGGACAAGAATTGCATTATCTAAGAAGTCAACTTGAGCACTATAAACTTGATGTGATTCATCATACGAGCTTTCAAAATATGACTCCTATCAATGAATTGTGTCATAGATTAGTTGAAACAAACAAGATGGAACATTATAATTTGATTGATCGATTGATTCAGCTTGTTTTGACATTACCAGTTTCTACAGCCACTCCCAAAAGGTCTTTCTCAGCTAAGAAACTTATTAAAACTGGTCTACGAAACAATATGGATGAGGCATTCTTGGCAGATTTTATGATGATTCATATTGAGCAAAAACTTGTTGAAGATATAGAAATAGATCGATAATAGATGAATTTTATGCTATGAAAAATCGAACAGCGCAACTCAAATGAAATAAGATTTCTTAAAATTCAATTTGTTCCCAAGTGTTAAGAGTAGCTATTTCATTTACTTTCTGAATTTTATAATTTCATTACATTTTATGTAGTTTTAATTTTACGAGCCTGATTGTCATGCTGTTTTTTGCAGGTACGGTCCGTACGAAGCACTTGATCCTAATGTTCTACTGCTGGTTTGCAAATATTGATAATTTGTTGGTTAATGTGTCCTGGTTTGTGGCGTTGCAGCCTACTTCAATAAGCAATTTTTTGTTTTATAGTCAGTAATTTATTTAATAGCCCAGGTATGATAATTTTCCCAGCTCCACCCTTGATTGCAATGACTATATTATTCAAAATCAATATTATAATTCATCTGATTAATACAGAAATCATAAACAACTTGACATGGCTTTCAAAAATATACTCTAGCAAAGTTTTAGCTTTATAAAGTGTTACCCAAAAGTGCGTGCATCGTATGGGGATTCATGATGTCACAAAAAAATTATTTATAATCATCAAGAGCCGGTGTATAGAAATTTTTGTGTACTTACAAAGAATTGCACCATCCTTCAGCTCCTTGATCTCTACAACCCTAATGATCTCTGCTATCCTGATCCTGTTCTTTTAGGGTTTAAAATGGGTTAGGGACTTCAATTCCCAACCCCGCCCATATATATTTTTTCCTCCCCGTTCCCGCCTTTAATTCTCATCCCCGCGCTACTGGGGACTTTAAATATTTTTGCTCCAACCGCCTTGTCCCGCTCTTATATATAATTTTAAGCTTAAAAGGATAGTAATTTTTTTCTGAGAATTTAAAAAAATATATACAATACATGTATACTAGAAATGCGTACGTGTCATGTAGCCAAGCACTAAATAAATATATGTATGTCAAATTAGGATAACAATATAACCATGCATAATAATTTTAATATGAAAAGGGATAAATATATTATAATAAATAATATTATATATAGACACACATACATATGCAGGGCGGGGCGGGGCGGGGCGGGGAATCCCCATGGGGATTAGACATATACCATACTTGCCCTAGATTTTGGCGGGGCAGAATATTACTCCCCATCACTACCACATTCCACGTATTAACGGGACGTGTCTGCCCTATTCGGGGCGGGTTAGAGCGGGTTCCCCATTTCCCCCACCTCATTTTGAACCCTATGTTCTTTACACCCTTGAAATCATCTTCTTTGTCGCTGTTGTCGTCGATGCTTTCATTAAGTTCCTCTTCAATGCTGGCTACGAAACCTCTTCAACTATAAAACCTCATTCGCAGCTTCAAGTATAAACCCTATTTTTTTTATTTTTCTATGATATTATGAATGAGTTAGATGCTTCAACACCAAAAAATTCATACCAATCTTCTTCAGCATCTACTCATTGCTTCTGGTACTTCTGTGCCAAGACTCCCTTCACTTGATGTTAACAAAAAGGGGGAGAAGCAAAGACTACAATCTCCAGCTGAACTAGTTGCCAGTATCCCTCCTCCATACAACAGAACTCCAACTGAGCTTAAAATTCAAAAGGAGGGGCAAGATTGGATGAGATTACAGCAAGGGTTTCACTACCTTCAACCACAATTCTTACAACAACAACAACAACAATTTTCAATGTGCTTTCACCTGAGATTGTTGTTCCATCTATCAAGGAAAAGGGTGAGCCCTTTGCTAAAAATGAGTTCAGGCCCTCATTTCTTGCTCCAACATACACTGACTATACCAGAGCTAGAAAAAAGTCAAGTGGCATCTACTTTGCTCTTGCAAAGCGTAATAAATACAAACTTCTTGGAGTGAAGATTAAAAGCGTCAAAGAAACTACAAATGATGCTCCCAAAGCACATTTTGCAATCATCTACAAAGAAGGCCAATAGTTATTCATTGGTTCTGGTCATCCAAAATTCTCATTTGCTAAAGCTAAGGAAGTTGCCAAGGAGTGTGAAAGAAGGAAACTTCAACTTCAAATGGCTTCACTTGCCGACAAAGAAATTGAAGTGGATGAGAGGTTTTCAGTTGAGTTAGAGGAAGAATTGGAAGCTGAACTTAACATGGAGAAGAGTGGTGAAGATACCTCCAAGGAAACTGTGAAGAAGAGAGCAAGGGTGAAGGCAACTGCAAAAAGGCCTAAGAAAGCAGCTGAAAATATGGAGTCTACAAAAGTCTCAAGACCTTCTTCTCCAATCAAAGAAAATGTTGTCAACATCCAGAGGTGAACTTCTTTGAGGAACCCATAATCCCCAAAGAAGATCCAATAGATTTTGGCAATATATTAATTCCATCATTTCTAGTTGACAAGAAGGAAGTGCATAAGAAGAAGAAGGGAAATACAAAGGCAAAAAAAGTGGTTAATGCACCCAGCCAGCCAAAGAGCCTAAAAATAAAGATGATCATTTGCACATTGCAAACATTGAAGAGTTTTCAGAATTGGATCTATATTTGGCTGATCTGATTAAAGTCGAAGGGATTGATGCCTCTTCAAAATTGCCAGGAAGGCTTGTCTTTGTTTACTGGAATACAAATGATGATGTTTGGCCTCTCTACTGGATTCTCCAAGAAGGGTTTAACACACTTACAAGAATCTATGGAGTAATGAAAAGGACTGGTGGCTCTACTCCTTCTGCAAAACAAATAATATTGAAGAGAATCTTAGAGATAAGAAAGGAATGGTCTTTTGATACTAGTCTTCCTAGAAAACCGAAGATCCCCTACTGGAAAGAAAATTCCTCATGAACCTTAACTGATGATGGAGTCCAGAGATCAAGAAGGATGTAGGAGATTTTTAAGACTTAAAGATCAACTAAAGAAGGCTAGCATTGAAACCTTAAGAGTTCTGCAGTCCAAGCTGAACAAGAAAGATAGTGATGAAGCTTGGTTTTAAAAAAAATTTCAAAAGCAAATTGAGATCAATAAAGAAAAGCTTAAGAAAAGAAGAAAATCTTCTAGGGACAAGTGAACTGCTAAGGCTAGAGGAGCAATCTGTAGGGATGGCAACGGGTCGGATCGGTTCGGATATTTGTGATATCCAAATCCAAACACGAAAATTTTCACCAAACCCGAACTCGATCCAAACCCGAACGAATTTGAAAAACAAAACCCGAACCCGATCCAACGGATTTCCGATCGGGTTCTGGTTTTATCCAAACCCGAATTTATGCACAAATATTTTAATTGATTCAGTACAAGTAGTTTTAATAAGAGGAAAGAAATCTAGAGATCATGTTTGAATCACCAAATAGAGAAGTTATAGGTGGAGGCGGATAACGGGCTCGGACCGACACAGAGTAAGAAAACCTTGCATAGAATAGTGAAGGCGGACATCGGGTTTGCAGACTTGCAGACGACGACTTGACTTGAAGGTGAGTAGGCGGTGAGATCGTAGTCGGTGAGAGTATTGTTGTATCGACCCTTTGGATTATTTGAATTGCACATGACTCGGTGACTGCCTGTGCCTGATTGCCAGAACTACTTAGTAACTTACTCCTATATTAGTATAATATAAAACATATTAAATAATAATTGAAAATTGGTTTATTTTGAAAATTGAAAATATATGTATAATATATATATCATGGGCCCAAAAAATTATAAATAATATATATAATATATATTATTCAGAAATTTTTTCGGGTTGTGGGTTTGGATCGGGTTCGGATCGAGTTTGAATTTCAGGTCGGGTTTCGATACGGAATACCTAATATCCAAATCCAAATCCGAACTCGTTCGGATCTAAAAATCAAATCTAAATCTAAACCCAAAATATCGGGTTCGGTAAAATCCATTCGGGTCAAGACGGTCAGATATCCATTCGGATCGGATTTTTATGTCATCCCTAGAAATCTAAAATATAATTTTTCTTACCTTTTGTATTTAAATTTTTTTATGTGTTTTGTTATCATCAAGTGTAGATTTTATGTCTGTATTTCCTCCAGTCATAAATTGGGGGAGATTGTTAGGAGTCAATAATTATGATAACATAACACAATGTAACATGTTCAAGTTAAATGTTTTATCAAATTATCAGTTGAAATCTTTTTTTATATTGTTTTGATATTCATCAACGGATAGGTAAAATATGATGACTAATCATAAATATCGAATGCCATGTAATTTTATCTAAGTGAAGGATGATCGACGAATGAGTCACCAGCATTTCAGCGGAGGAAGTCAGCTAAATTCTCAACGAATGAATCCTAGAAATTTCAACGGATGAGTCTTGTGAAGCAGTCAACAGATGAAACTTGCAATTCAATCAACAGATGAAGCATATTTCAACCGATAAGTGTATATCCGTTGAAAATGACTTGAGCTTAATTCTCACAGATCACATGGGTTGATTGCACTAATTTGGACATGGTAGCGTATTTGGGACAATAAAGAAGAAACAAAAACACATCTGTTTTATGCAAAGCAACCTGGATTATTTGAAGAAGATCAGTCAAAGATGAAGACAATTCAGAAGACATGCATAAGACAAATATGGTGCAACAAAGTTTAGATTAAAGTGCAACATTTGTATTCTAATTAATTTTGTAAACTTGAGATGTATAACCAAGTCTGTAGCAATATTAGAACTGTTAAAAAAACATTAGTAAAGCTAGAGAGTTTATCTAAGAGTTCTAGTGTTTTACTAGCAGCTGTGAATTTGTAAAATCCACATATTCTTCTTAATATATTTTTACGGTGGATCAAACAATCCACCTGTATTTTTAATACTTCGTGCTATTTCATTTCTGCATATTTGCTAATGTTTATGTTCTTGAATCTTTTTAATTTTTAAGAGATTGTATTCACCTCCTCTACAATCTTTCTTATAGACTTGTCTAAAATAATAATTTTTATGGTATTCATAAAAATCATAATATGTTCGGGATACCTATTTTATAAAAAAATAGTTCATGATATTAAAGGAAGGAACACTTTTGAAACATTAACCGTTCATTCAAACCAAGCAAATTCTCTACAACCATAATTTGGTTAAAATCTTTCAATTATGCCTGTTCACATTACAACTCGCGAATGTAACCATTCCGGGCATCTGAAAGGCAAAAGTTACTCTACGATAATCTCCTCCTCCGGTAAAAACAATCAATTTTTTTACTTCCGTAGCTCCCATATTCCTAATACATAATGAGGATTATATGTTTGTAGGTTGGGTTAGTGGTTCGATAATTTAAATTTGCTAGATATTTACTGTGTGATGCTGTCAGGTATACAAGTCCGTTGTAACCATTTAATCATTATTAGTTAAATGGTTATTATATTTAAATAGAAGCTATTAGTACATCAAGTATTATGACTGTGAACGGTGTGGTTTCATTTAGTATCTGCATTGGGCCATGGGCCATAACGGTATTTTGTATTATCCAGTTAGTTGATGCCACGTGGCAGTGAGGGGTTATATGTCGTAGCTTGCAGGAGAGGAAAGGGTGTGGAATGTTTTGTGCTTTCTTCTTCTCTTGTTCCATCCTGTTCTTAATTTTCAAGTTTATCAATACAGTATTTTCGTTCATTTACTTGTGTTTAATTCAATTTACGTTTGAATTTCTGTAACTATCGTTACAAGTGGTATCAGAGCTGTTCCTTCCTTCTGGCATGGGGTTAGTTTCATGGCTGACGGTACTCGTTTGAAGAATTTGGATGAGAGGTTGGGGCTGTTAGAGAGTAAGTTCACGGAGTTCACTTCTGAGGTGGGGAATGATAAAGAGATTCAGAGCAAGCAGTTGAATGATATGAACAAAACCCTAGAGGTCTGGGCTCTCAAGTTACTCAAATCAGTGTAAATTTCGAAGAGGTTAAACTGTTCATGATGGATCTGCACAAGCAAAGACCTCCACAGGGGTGGTCGCTGAATGGTGACTCTCACAGGCCTATCACCACAGCTGGCACGATTCTGGAATCAGAAGTGATTATTGTAGGTGAGCCTTCCTCCTCCCCTCTGTCTACTTTTAATCCATCTCCTATGTTTCACCAATTTGTGCACATGCCACATCACATTCCACTCAGTACTCCCCACACACTCTAATCACCCACACCACCAACTATGCCACTATCTGCTGTGTACACCATGACCACAACGTTTCCGTCTGTTTCCTTGCCCACGTCCCCTTCTTGCTTTACTAGAGGCTACCCTCCCCATAATGCTATGATGTTTCCACAACCTCACCTGGGATACCCAGGGCAGTTCCCAGCGTACGCATTTCCCAATCATCACCCACCACCTGGCGGCCATACAACGGGGGCCTCACAACCTCACTTTAACCCGATGCCTAGAATTGAGTTCCCTGGGTTTGATGGTACTGATCCCAAAGGGTGGGTGCTTCGGGCAGAATCGTATTTTGAGTTTATTACTATGGATGAATTTAAGAAGGTGAAATTAACAGGGTTGCATGTTGAGGGAAAAACAAATGTACGTGTGGTATAGGTTCTACCAGAGTAGTAGGACAAACATCTCTAGGAAAATCTTTCAGGCTGATTTGATCTCCAGATTTGAACACCCTGATCTGCGAGATGTGCAGGATCGTTTCAATAAACTCAGTCAAACTGATACTGTGGGTGATTATGAGGACACGTTTGAGGAATTAAGAGCTTTAGTTGTGCTTAAGAATAAACACTTGACTGAGGATTATTTCATTTCCAGCTTTGTAAGTGGGTTACAGGACCACATCAAGGGTGCAGTCACGATGTTTAGACCTCAGACTCTGGCTGATACTGTGTTCTTGGCTAAACAAGAGGAGGCTAAAACAAAGAAGTTGGCACCACCTACCTCTAAGCCTGTTATCAAGCAATTTACCACTCATGTCTTCGACTCTAAGAAACCTTCTACTCTTGGGTTCAACAATGGAGGGATGTAACCTAACATTAAAGAGCCCTTTAAACCTAAATCGACTCTGTCAAGCAAGGAAATCTTAGAGAGGCGAGCCAAAGGGCTTTGCTTCCATTGTGATGATTTGTACCGTCCAGGTAAAGAATGCAAGGCCAAACTGTATTCTATGGTGGGAGATACGGAGGATAGCACAGGTTCTGTAGGTGTGACAGAAATAATACTGGACATGGAGGATATGCTTAGCACTGAGGACACACCTGGTGAGATATCTCTCAATGCCATGGTTGGCACTCAGTCCTTTAGTACAATTCGGCTCCAAGGCACAATGAAAAATTTTCAGGTAAGTATTTTGGTGGACAGTGGTTCCACTCACAGTTTCATCGATGATAAAGTGGTTAAGAAACTAGGCTTAACAGCCTGCATTTACCCTCCTCTATTGGTATCTCTAGCTGATGGAACCCAAACTTTGGTAGATACTGCCTGCTAATATTTGACTTACTCCATTCAGGGCCATGTATTTGCCAGTGACTTGAGGGTATTTGTATTGGGAGGGTCTGATATGGTATTGGGGGTGGATTGGCTCAAGCAACACAATCCTGTGAATTTTGATTTTAAAGAAATTAACATCACTATTAGCTGTGAAGGGAAGTGTGTGGTGTTACATGGGGACAGTAGAGTGGGCAGACTCCAAACCATCAGCTGTAAGAAGCTGAGTAAACTGATCAAGCAACCTCACAATATTAATCAGGGCTATCTTTGTTTGATCAATGGCCAAGGGCCAGGTCAAATCAGGGAACAAATCTTATGGGAATGTCATGACAGTGCATATGGAGGTCATTCTGGCCAGGAGGCCACCTTCAGAAAGATTTCATAGTTTTTTGTCTGGCCTCACATGAAGAAAGAGATTAAAGAGTATGTAGCAGCTTGTGATATTTGTCAGAGGCTGAAATCTGGTAATTGTTTTCCAGGTGGTCTGCTGCAACCTCTCCCTATTCCCCAACAGGTCTGGGAAGACCTATCCATGGACTTTATTGAGGGCCTCCCATAAGTCTGGAGATAAGGACTGTATATTGGTGGTGATCGACAGGTTTTCTAAAATGGGGCATTTCATACCACTGTCACATCCATTTACTGCTACTCAAGTGGGTCAAGCCTTCTTGGATAATGTGTACAAGATTCATGGGATGCCTAAGACCATTGTTTCTAACAGAGATAGCACATTCACCAGCTCATTTTGGCATGAATTGTTCACTCTAGCTGGTACTTAATTGCAGATGAGCACTGCTTATCATCCTGATTCAGATGGATAGACTGAACGACTCAACAGATGCTTGGAACAATACTTAAGATCTATGGTGAGTTATAGACCAAGGCAGTGGAACAAATGGTTACCTCTTGCTGAATGGTGGTACAATTCCACCTATAACTCTGCTATTAAAATGACCCCTTTTGAAGCTCTCTATGGTTTTAAACCAAGGCAGATATGTTTTCCAGCTAATTGCAGAAGTAAGAATGCTTCTGTGGAAGAATTTCAAGTAAAAAGGGAAGCTATGAACATTATCTTACAGGAATCCATTCACTTGGCTCAGCAGAAATACAAGAAGTATGCAGATATGAAACGAATAGAGGTAGTCTTGCAAGTTGGGGATTGGGTATTTCTCAAGCTTAGGCCATACCGACAAGTTTTTGTAGCCATCAAGAAGCATCTCAAACTAGCTCATAAGTATTTTGGTCCGCATCTGGTGTTAGAAAGGGTGGGGCAAGTTGCTTACAAGCTCCAACTACCCCCAGGTAGCCAAGTTCATCCGGTTTTTCACATCAGTTTACTCAAGAAGCGTATAGGCACCAAGTATACTCCTACGACTAGCTTGCCCAAACTGGGTCCAGAGGGACAGTTCTTGGTCTATCCATACAAGTTGCTTGAGCGTAGGTCAGTCAAGAAGGCAAATCGAGCAATGGTGCAGTGGTTGCATTCTATTGCAGAAGATGCTACTTGGGAGGATGCAACCACTATAATGGAACAGTTTCCAGAATTCTATCCTTGAGAACAAGGATGTTCTAAGGAGGGGGCATTGTAACCATTTTAGCATTATTAGTTAAAATGATTATTATAGTTAAATAGCAATTATTAGTACATCTAGTATTATGACTGTGAACGGTGTCGTTTCATTTAGTATCTGCATTGGACCATGGGCCATAACGGTATTTTGTATTATCCAGTTAGTTGATGCCACGTGGGCGTGAGGGGTTATATGTGGTAGCTTGCAGGAGAGGAAAGGGTGTGGAATGTTTTGTGCTAATTTCTTCTTCTCTTGTTCCGTCCTGTTCTTAATTTTCAAGTTTATCAATACAGTATTTTCGTTCATTTACTTGTGTTTAATTCAATTTACGTTTGAATTTCTGTAACTATCGTTACATTCGTGTAAATAAAATATTACAGTAGGAATTTTAACGAGACTAACAACAAAAATCAACTTGTAAGTTTATAAGTATTTTATATATTGATCAATATTTTCTAGACTTAGGAGCCGTTTGGGTGAGTTTAAAATAAGTGTTTTTTGCTTAAAATAAAAAAGTAAAGTAGAAGTCAGAAGCAAATTAAGACTTATAAGTGATTAAACTGTTTGACAAATAAGCAGAAGTTCTGAAACAAAAGCTAGTAATTCTAACTTTTTTTAAGTGCTTCTCTAATTTTTACACAAACGGGTACAAATAAGTGCTTATAACTTATAAGCCCAGAAATTGGCTTATATTTGCCTGCCAAACACCACCTTAATAATTTACTTGCAAGTTGCAAATAGCGCTTCTTTTGGTCCCACTAATTTTCTCCCTAATTAAAATATAAAAAAGTTATATTATTTTCGAAATATATTAAAATTATCAATATTTAAGTTTTCATATTTATAAAATATAAATAATAATTTTATAACATGAAGAGTAGAATATGAGGTTTAAAATGAACAGCAGAGGTAAGTAATTGTACGTGTAATCATGAAAGAGGTATTAACTTTTAGAATATGTTATGGTTCAACGCCGGGTACCAACAGGAAGATTAGAATGAAAAAGTAGAAGTCAGAAATTCCAGTTGAATTCAATTTGGTCGTAGCAGCCAAGAAATTGCTGTTAAACTTCACTTTAGTTTCCACTCACTTTTCTTTCTAACTACCGAAGTGGATATAATTTCAGATTAAAATTAAGATTTTTTTTTGGGGTAAGCATTTTGCTAGTTATTAAATTTTTCTATATTTTAAGAATAACAATTATTATTAGTCAAGATTTTATAAATAAAATATATTATTTTAATATGACAATAGAAGAGGTGAAATTGCTATAAACCCGTTAAGATTTGATGACTATAATCGATATGTTGGAAGCTTAAATTTTTATGTAAGAAAAATTCCTTGTCGAAATAGAATTTTTTTATATATTTTTATAATTTTATTTACGTCATTTCTTATTCAATTTTAATTAAATACTTTAATGTGTTCAAGATGTTCTAAAACATAGTGCATGGATGATATGAGATGTCTATAAAAATCGGTTATATTTTATAAATAGTAGTATTGTATTTCAAGTTGTTAAGATTCTGTTAGGAGATAAATTTTAGACATAAAAATATTTACGTATTTTCTTGTAATTTGTATTTATAATACTTTTATCCATTTTAAAACAAAATTTTAATATTATATTTGTTTATGAAAAATGGAATGAGTAAAAATATCTAAAATTAATAAAAGTGGGATAGAGTACACATGGAGTGATATAAAGGAATGAAGTGGCCAAAACAATGAATTAGTTGAAGCATGTTGGTGGATTTTCTTTGAAATCCTAAATTTGATTAAATGATATATTTGGATAAATAAATTATTTTATTTAAAATAATATTTAAAAATCAGTATAAAATCAAGTTTTAAAATGACATCTCAAATTTTGTCATTGGAAATCATAATAAAGAATCTAATTTTTTTTTTTGACAAATAAATGATTTTATTAAAAAAAACACTTAACTAACAAATATTGAAAACGGGACAAACCCCCCAACTCTCAGATACAATCCCATTGCATCAATTATGTTAAAACTTGTTTTCACTAATTAAGCGTTGATCTAACAAGTTGACGCAACATTTTCCCCAGAAAAGCCTACTCTTTACATTTTACGCAACTTGGTGTGAGTACAATTTCTATGAAAATATATTGACTATAAAAATGAAACACTTAGCACTAAAACGACAGGCTTGTGCAAATCCACTATAAATACATGTCCCTAGCTCACAACTTGAGTACCACTCCTCTTGCTACAAAACTAGCCAGTATCTACTTGCAAACTCCCACACATTTCATGGCACTTCAAGACTACTCCTTAGTTTTCACAGTTACAAGGCAATCGCCGGAGCTCATTACTCCGTCGAAAGCGACTCCACATGAGTACAAACTCCTCTCCGACATAGATGATCAGGAGGGTCTCCGGTTCCAGATCCCAGTCATTCAATTTTACGCCAAAAAAAATGATTTCGTGGATGCACGAAAAATGGACCCTGTCAAAGTTATCAGGGAGGCCCTTGCGAAAACTCTGGTGTTTTACTACCCGTTTGCTGGGCGGTTGAGGGAAGGCGCGGGGCGAAAAATGGGGGTGGATTGTACAGCGGAGGGAGTGATGTTCATTGAAGCTGATGCAGATGTTACTCTGGAGGAGTTTGGTGATGCTCTTCAGCCACCATTTCCGTGTTTGGAGGAGCTGCTTTTTGATGTTCCTGGCTCTGCTGGAGTCCTGGATTGTCCTCTTCTCCTTATTCAGGTGATCCCTCCGTCTCTTATTACTTTTCCGTCTCTTATTACTTTTCTTGTTTGATATGTCAGGACTGTTCATAATGTGAGACTGATTACTAATTTATGTCTGATTTATAAAACCAAATATAGTAGTGAGTGATTTTGTTGGATTCGTATTCATAGTACTTTAATACGGTGGAGTTTTTATATTTAATATTACTACAAAATTAAATATATTAACAATCAAAAGTGTGTGTTGACAAACGTGATAAAGACAAACAGGAAAAGTATTATGAGATGGAGGGAGTACTGCAACAACTTTTAAAAATTTGTGTTGTGGGCTTATACATGGTAGATTTTGTGGAGTGACTTGAGTCGAACTTGAGTCTGGCTGAGCTTTGATACAATGTCATATGACCGGTTCTTCCGAAATCTCAAATAATTAGGAAAACCTTTTTTTACCAAGATCATTGAATTCTAACAGATTTGACTTGGAACTCAAAAAAGTAACCGTATTTGATCTAACAACTTTTATATACGATAGAGTATCTGGATTTCATCTGTACTTGTAGTTGACGTAACCTAATGATTTACTGTTAGAAGTACCGTAACAGTTCTTGGTTCAACAATTTCTATATTGGATAAGGCAACCTGGATTTCATGTGAACTTGTACTTGTAGGAGCTCCAAAATTTGTGAAACAACTATGGTAAAATGAATTTGTTTCATCTCAGTAAATGCAGAGGTGATGAAAAACTGAGTATATAGATCCTTCCTCCATCTAAATTATTACTACTACACCAACCATCCTTCAATTGGTCATAATTGGGCTTCTGTGCAATTAATAATTGTGTTTACCCCAGACATGTGGCTCACTATAAATAAGCCTTACAATACAATAGTGGAACAAGGTCCCAGTGTTTTAACCTCATGTGGGTGAATAATAAAGTAATTGTCATAAGATGCAACAACCGGATACAGGAGTAATAAATCTGGTTTGGAAAATAGAAAAAGACTCATACTACTATTTTAAGAAGACTATTAGTTAACTGTACTACTCAGGTTTGGAGTGTGACAATGAGATGTTGTTACTTGGAGCTCTAACGAAATAAGTCAGAGTTTAGTTCTTGCTTATCGAGTTCGCGTTTTTACTTAAAGCCCTTCTGCTGAGGCTACTATGCAAGTTTTTTGCTATATAATTCATTCACAGGTTTTAGTTTGTCAAAAATGAATTCTACAAAATATTCCAAGAGATAAAGATCAACCTTTACAAAATTTAGGTTATGTGTTCTGGTCTATAGCCAGAATTTTTAGCGTTCCATAACATATATATTAAGAACTTGACTCTAGATATGCAGTGGTAAATGAATTCTAACTGTATCGTTTATGCTTATGGTTTATAGGTGACTCGGCTCAAGTGTGGAGGATTTATATTTGCCTTGCGACTTAATCACACAATGTGTGATGCTGCTGGACTTGTTCAATTTATGACTGCTTTGGGTGAAATTGCCAGAGGTGCAAGTGTCCCGTCAATTCCTCCTGTGTGGCAGAGGGAATTACTTAACGCGAGGGTTCCACAGCGTGTTACGTGCACCCACCGGGAGTATGATGAAGTTGCTGACACAAATGGAACCATTATTCCTCTCGATGACATGGTTCATCGTTCATTCTTTTTTGGTCCCACTGAGATTCATGCCCTCCGTCAATTGATTCCTCCTCACCTTCGCAAGTGCTCTTCCTTTGAGCTGCTCACTGCTTGCCTCTGGAGGAGTCGTACTCGTTCCTTGCAGCCTGAACCTGAGGAGGAGGTCCGTGTGCTCTGTATTGTTAATGCACGAGCACGGTTCAATCCTCCCTTGCCTACCGGATACTATGGAAACGCATTTGCGTTCCCAGTAGCTCTGACAACAGCTGGAAAGCTCTGTCAGAATCCAATTGGATATGCCCTGGAGCTTGTCAGGAAAACTAAAGAAGATGTTACAGAAGAGTACATGAGATCTGTTGCTGACCTAATGGTTCTGAAAGACCGGCCACACTTCACAGTTGTACGCACCTATCTGGTGTCTGACGTGACACGTGCTGGATTCGGAGATGTTGATTTTGGATGGGGAAAACCTGCTTATGGCGGTCCAGCCAAAGGTGGGGTGGGTGCCATTCCAGGGGTGGCTAGTTTTTACATACCATTCAAGAACAAGAAGGGTGAGAATGGAATCGTGGTACCGATTTGCTTGCCAGCATTTGCAATGGAGAAATTTGTAGCCGAACTTGATGGCATGTTGAAGAAGAATGAGCAATCGGTCATCAACAATACTTCAGTTCATATAACATCAGCACTATAGAATTTGCTTAAATTTGTGTGTCTAAAGTCTAGTGAGAGTATTTGATTGCTAAAAAGAGAGTGAGAATTATGTAAGAATTATGCAAGTTGTTATACCAAATTATGTGTTTGTAAGTTTATGTTGAAATTGTTGTCCATTTTCATCCAGATTGGTTTATAATTTTCAGACAACCGAACATGTCATAATAGTACACAACTGCTAAAACTTAAAAGCGGCATGATAAGTAATGCAGAGATCACTTGTATTTGCATGAGGAGAAAGGAGGCCCCATACACTCTTTCCCATGGCCAGCCACTCATTTGAATCTTGATTCTTGGCCACGCATCTGAATCTTGAGGCAATGAAGCAAATGATCAAGTGGAGGGGACAATTGTTCCTTTAATTTTTTCTTCCCTATTTTGATCAGTGTTGTAAAAAGCAGAAATCGGACTTAATCGGTGAAATCACGGAACAAGAATTAATCAGGGATTAATTGAATTGATCGGAGATTAATCGGATTGATAGGTGATTAATCGAAGATTTAATCAGTTCGGCGAGCTACGGAACAGGGATTAATCGGTGATTAATCAGTGACTTTTAGAACACAGATTTTGATAAATGTTTATGGAGTAATCTTTAGGACTGAAAATGCATTAAGTACTGGTCTTCTTGCCAAGTGATTAAGGCTTTTCAGTGTATATTGTCTTGGTTGTGTTGAAACAGAAATTGCAGAGACAGGAAAGAAACATGTGTGTCAAATCATGTTCTATTCTACAGGTGTGTCAAATATCTAAATGGATAAACAACCCTATACAACAAATAGAGTTGCATATTTTATTGTCAGATTTTAAACTCACCAAAAATATAATTTATAGATACATTATACTTATATAGATATATTAAATATATAAGAAGATAATCCAGAAAAATATAATTATAAAAAATATATTAGATAACAGGTTGATTTTATATCCTTAAAGAAGATAATGAAAATCCCTGCAGCAAGGAATGTGAAGGTGGCAGTACATTCTTTACCAATTCTAATGATCTAATTAATTCTTCTATTTGAGAAGCTAACATGTAGACTTCATCAGCTTGGTTCTTGACTACCCATTCTTCTATCATCCTGCATAAACCAAATCATTTGGACATAAGTTTATTAAAAAAAACAAAGAGACAAAGATGGCAAGAGTACTTCACGAACTTGTCAGCTTTCAGCCAAATTAGATTCATGCATTAAAACCTTGACGGACCCATAACCAAAAACAGCGAAGAAAGATGGCATGAGTATTTCTGGAACTTATTAGCTTTCAGCCAATATAGATACATGCATTAAGACCTGGATGGACCCATAACCATACTTGGCGTTATAGCAATTTATAAATTTACCTTTGGAGTGACGTGTTAAGTGAGGAACCATACAAGTACAGTAAATTGTCATGTAGGATGAAAAAGGCCAATTTTAAACAGCAAAGCAAGAAATAAGGTTTGTTCAAAAGAACAATATATTGAATTCATTTTTTCTTTTTTGCTAAATAAAATGAGTTCACTTCCCTGTGTGAGAATTACATGTTTTTAAAACCAACAATATCGTGCACCTGAATTTTTAATTTTGACAGTATAAGCCTTAACAATGTACCAAATTGCTAGTGTTACAGAGCATTTGAGAATGAGTAGAATATGAAGGAATTGCATGATCAAAAGCAAGATTATCTGTGGAAAATTATATCCACGTTAATATTTAAATGTATGTTTACGATGAAAAAATGCACAACTTGACTGGTAGATGGATATTAAAATTGACAGTTGTAGTGGGGTAAGCCTTATTATAATTATGTACAAAGAAAATGATAAAATGCACACCATCTTGGTCAAAAAGGAGGTAAATGAATAAACATGAAGGTATGTGCTATAAAAATAGTAACTAACCTCAATTCACATTCATCACTTTTGCTACAGTCAGAGAAAAGCAATTTAATGGCAGGAGACATATTTATTCTTGAAACCTGATCCACGGTGCTTGAACAATAACCAAAGCAGCACCATGAATTTGGGTTCAGGAGAACAATTTTCAGTATAGGTCGCTTGGTTTGTAGATCCCTAATCACAGTTCGAAATGATAATTCATCTTTAGCACATTCCAACAACTGGCTAGAAAACATCCTCTCCAAGGTATACATCCTGATATGATAATAAAATGTTAGCAGTCACACAGTATAATAGATGAATTAATAGGATTTGCAGAGGATTTTGAGCGGTAGTGACACGTATCAAGTCAATGATGTAAGACTCAGCATCCCAACAGCTTTAAAAATGGAAATATACAGGACCAGGACATACATCATAGTTGTATAGACAAGTGGTGAGCAGCGATATGGATATATTGAGGCTAATTTACCTATCTATTTCATTCGGTTAAAATAAGAAAGTTCATAATTTAAGAGTTAAATCATGACCTGCAAGTAATGCTCGAGAGCCTAATTAATCAGATGTTGACTCGGACATCAAAATTTGACCAATGAAGCCAAGTAACAACTAGCTTCAGGGGATGGTCGGTATATAATTATCAAAAGACTAAAATCACTGTCACAATCCACTTCTCATTAAAA
The DNA here is from genome assembly GCF_001625215.2 of Daucus carota subsp. sativus. Lineage (NCBI taxonomy): Eukaryota > Viridiplantae > Streptophyta > Magnoliopsida > Apiales > Apiaceae > Daucus > Daucus carota. The sequence goes on from NC_030381.2 coordinate 23,510,465, forward strand.
AGTTCAGAAATAAATAAATAAAATACTATTATTTGAAAAAGAACAAGTTTCACACAACTGGTTACTGGTTAGGCATACACTAAATTACATACTCAAGCATGCACATGCGACTTTGAAAATATGACAGATACCTGAAGAGATTTCCTGATGCTCCGGCATCCGAACAAGTTGATATGTAACACTTAAACAAGTGAACTCCATCATCAAAGACTACATTACTATTACCACGTGGATATGCTCCAAGCAGACATGAACAGCATGGACATGAAAGTTCAAACCATCTAACATCTTTTGTTAAATTTGAGGTTCTAGTCATGAAAACATTTCCAAGATATCCATCAAGAAAGGATTTCTGATTTTCTAGGAGTTCAAAAGCACTTGTATCAAGCTCTTTTGCAGAAGGTTCAGATCCACTATGATCACAACATTTGATATCATGGTCTTTACTATAGTGTCCAGGACTCGACGGTACATGCTTTATATCCTCCAATGTTGGTGACACTTGAGATAAAGCGTCAGTGTAAACTATTTCATGTTTTACCTCATTTTTCAGTTCATCTTTCGAAAAACATAATTTGTTTAGTTTGCTGTCAATAGCATCCATCATCTCTGTCTGACCATGAAACGACATTGTCGTGTCATCCTTAATTCCAGTTGTCTTCTGTACACCATTCTTAACAGATAAATCCAGTTCATTATCTTCCTTCAGGCTCCAGTCAGGTATATTGAAACCCACAAGGTCATCTTTGCTTAGAATAACAGATGAGGTATTTAAAAGACAGAGACCTGTTGTACTTGTGTACGATTTTGCATAACTGATAACCAATTTTTCACTAATGCCTCCAAATGAGCAACAACAATTCCCAAACCAATTGTCAGCTACCTCTCGCCAGTTTACTGATGGCATCTCCTCAAAAGTTCTGCAGACATTAAACAGATTATGGAAGAGAAAGCTCAATCTACTTGCAAACTGCATCTACATTTTGAACATGTGTGTCACATAATCATGAAGTCCCAACTGAACTTTGATCTGTTTCTGTTATAGACTTTACTATTGGCTTAGGAATCCATACAACATCCGATCAGCTGGTGAGGTTTTCAAAAATATACTGAGTCCATAATTTCCCAAATCTAGTTATAATTTTTTTTATGGAATGGGAATAGCTTAAAACTTGAAGTACTTTATTGGTCAAATGTCTATTTAATTTCTTCACAGTTCAAAAGAAATAAATTTAGAGTCGTCACCTAGGGGTCAAAAATGAAAAGAGTGGAATCATATGTACCTCTGTTCATCACTGTCTTGACCTCAATTTATAAGAATACTTAGATCTGTACAAATCAAAAGATTTGTCTCAGATCTTTACCAGGACCTACTAGACCTGGTTAGAAACTGGATCAATTTCATTTCAGACTACGGGGGAGCCGCATATGACTAGATTTGAATCTATATTCTAATACTCCCTCCATCTCAAAATAATAGTCGTTTTTTTATTTGACTTGGTCAAATTGACCATAATTTGACCAATAATTACACATCTTATATAATTAAGAAAGTTTCAAAATTTATATCATTAGAAAATATATTTGATCTACTTTATAATGTACTATAAGAAAATTTTCTATTTACAGTCAAATATTGGTCAATTTAACTATTGAAAAGTCAAACAAGATCATTATTTTGAGATGGAGGGAGTGCGTGTCAATATAATTAGAAGTTCGCAGAAACCTTGGGTGAATATTATTTTATACTGAAAAACATTTCTCATGATGAAAATGATCATAAATTCCAATCCCAGCAGAGTACTAGAGTAAACTGCCATATTCCAGTATGATGATAATTATTCAATAAGTAAGATCATACTTATAATCCTACCTGAGTGATGTAGATAATTTGGTTGAGCAATTTCTACAGTAAAAGTATACACCTCCGGTTGAAGACAAGCACTCGATATCTGTACAGTGTACACAACTTGAAACATTAGAAAAACTTATATAGATTGTGAACAATAGGATTAACAGGTATATGGCAACATATACAAAGCAACAGCAGTGATAAATTACAGGGGGAAACAGATTTCCAACTGATATATCTAACATTCTACAATCAAAAGCCGCGACAAAATTTTGTTTATACACGAAGATGGACAGTTAGTGTAGAAATTTAGCTATTTTTAGCATGAGGAGACAATGGGTACTTTATATAGTACTTACACGAAAGTTTTTTGCAAGTAATACCATCAGAAAAACCACATCGGTGGCTATCGATTTCTTTATATTTAAAAATTAAGATGGTGCACAATATTTATTAGAACAGATACTCACTGGTAAGGCTATAAGCCATATTTGTCAAAAAAAAATAGTACACAATATTTATAAGGTCCTCCTATAAAAAAGTTGCAACAGTGTCTTAACTCTTTTTATACATATCTCACTCTCCATACCTAGCCACACCTTTGCATCTCTCAACATCTTACCTATGACTAAAACAAAGAACAGAATGTACACGTGTCATTTTCTCAAATTTTTGATGTACACATGTCATCTCTTCCTTTAGAGGTATTCTATGTGTACTTATTTAATTAATTCATTCTCTTTTTCCACTAATTCCCTCGCCTCCCACTAATTTTCTCACCTCGTCATTTTATTACAGACTCGACTAATTCTCTCTTCCCATTTTTTTATGAACTCCAGTAATTCTCTCTCACTCTTTTTTTAAACTCTCTACATTTCATTTTGTGGTAATACTTCTCCAATCCTATCAATTCATTTCTGAGCTTTTCAAATTTCGACTTCACTAATCATCAATAGACAAATAAATAATCGAAAGAAAAGAAAACAGCTCACCGTAATCCATTTCAAGACGCTCAACATCCGCTTTGGCTCTCGTCCTCTCCTCCTCTAGTAAAATGACATTGTCCAAACTCGAAACCAGGGGATGATCAACCGAAAGAAGCAAACAAAATTTGACTTGAATATGATCCTCCAGCAGCTTGAAAGTCAATGGAGATTCGCTATCAACCAATACTCTCGGAAAAGGAACTCTAAGAAACACCTCGAGTTGGGACTGGAACCAAGTCAGCTCGAGCAACGAGTTGTGCAGAAGTAAGTTGAGTTTGAGATGGGTGCATTGAGCTAGAGGCTTGACTTGGGGATTGAAGAGGTGTAAATTGAGGATGGGGAGCTGTGATTGTGATTCCCACCAGAATCGCCATTGTTTAGGGTTTTCACAGGGGTTTAGGTCAGTTGGAGTGGACATTGGGCATCTAACGGTTCTTCATGTCTTTGCCGCTAATACTGCTTTCTTTGGGCCTTTGCTTTCTTTTTCTTAAACTTGGGCCGGCCTCATGCTACGTTTAGTATCGGTTCCTTTGTTTAGTCAGCTATCACTCTTTCGGCTATTCTAATTTGAAACCGATTAATACCCTGCAAGGTCGGCTATCGATCCGATTTTTGAAATCTGATTAATCCTTATATATATCGCTTAATCGAAGTATATATGATAAATTATTAAAATTAAAATATTATATTACTTTAAATATGAATAATCATAGAATTTATGAATATAGTAAATATATTAGTTACTAAATACCTAATATAATAATAACTAATAATTAAATAATATTTTAATATTAAAATATATCCGATTTTCACTCCGATTAATCCCCGATTTCCGATTAATCCCTGAATCGGTAGCTTAACCGATTAGATCCGATTCCCGATTTCTGTAACACTGCTCAAAACTCAAATTACATGCACAAAGTTAAAACGATTAATATTTAGGAATGGAGGGAGTAACATAATAATAAAAATAATTATAATAATAATAATATTATTATTATTATATAAAATTTGTTAATCCTTTTATAAATTTATATCCGCCTAACATGTGTTAAGATCATCTATATTAGCAATGATATGTATACTATGGTCTTGACTAAATTTATTACACATAATTATGATATGTTCATTTAATTATTTGAGTTTAAGTCGAAAGAACATTCAAAGAATTGCATTAAAATATGTTCTTATAATTTTAGGTGTTCTTTAATTTTTAATGACAAAAATTATAGTGTATTTTCTAAAAATTATAGTATAAAAACATTTATAGTTGAATCGTGGTATATAATATGAAGAAGTAATTGAATTTAATTTGTAATAGGGGTACGTAGAAACATGTGCATAGTCTGTTACAAGTACAACTACTACGTCTAGTCCTACTCCGAATACATAGTGAGTGAGGTTCTGATGAGAAAATATTGGTTAGACTGATCGGAGTATGTCGGACAACGGTGGCTCGTCAATGGATCTGTTGCGTTCAGAAGCGATGCAGCTGAGTCAGCTCATCATCCCAATCGATTCCGCTCACTTGGCTATCACTTACCTCGGTCATCTCGGCCTCATTCAATTTAACGACGTAAAATCTCTCTCTCTCTCTCTCTCATTCTCTCTCTCCCTCTCTCTCTCTCTCTCTCCCCCCTCCCTCCTCTCTCTCTCTCTCTCTGCTTCATATTATCACACATGCAGGAACAACTAAAGCTCACATGTTCAACTAACTGTCTGAATTTTATAATTATATATATCTTCTGTTTAAACTATGCTAGTTTCACATCTTCACCTGCTTAGCTATAAAACCTTGTTTTTGATCATGTCATCTTAATTCTCTAGTTGAATGCCGGCAAGAGCCCGTTCCAGCGAACTTATGCTGCACAGGTATATTCTATTACTTCAATACTAGATGTTAAGGCTTTTATTTTCGAGTAATGTCAGAGCACCCAAAATTTCATCCCCAGCCATAACGGATATTAATTTGTGACACTTATGTGCATAAAAGGGACTCTTTATATTTACAAGAGAAAATTTAATAATTAGATCACAACTCAGATTTTAGGTACTCTAGTAGTGTATTTTTTTGTTCGTACTGTTGTCTGTATACTTTTTAGGAACGTTAATTACATTTGTGTTGTGTTGAAGATTAAACGATGTGGAGAGTTGGGACGCAAGTTAAGATATTTCAAGGTTCAGATGTTAGAAGCAGAAGTAGAAGCATCGGCAAGGTCTGGTACAAGATCCGACCTTAATGTTGATGATCTTGAGGTATATGTTGTAATTTATCACCGTGTAGTATATTTCTGTATCTTGTCTGCTAACCCTTGTCTGCTCTGGATATATATGCTAGGTAAAATTTGGACAACTTGAAGCCGAGATAACTGAAATTGTTGCAAATGGTGAAAAATTGCAACGCAATTACAATGAACTAGTTGAGTATAAGCTTGTTCTGCAGAAGGTACTTTTTTTTCTTCTTCTTTTCCTTGTTGCCCTTGTATCATTTAGAAAAAGAGTCTCTGTTTATTGATGTATAACTAGATTAAGCTTATAACTAATTAGGGTCTCATATGTGTTTAATGATAAAAAACAGATTACCTAATTTTAACATTCAGATAAGAATCACAGCAAGGAAACGAACCTTTAACCTTCCTTTTTTCTACTTAAAATACCATGCATTGCACACTCGCATTGCAGAGTAGCTAAATGATCTTCATTGATGATCCAGACTGCTTATTATCTGTTTTATCTGGTGGGGCTGTTAACTAGCTTAGTCGTGTATTATGACTGGTGGGCTTGGCTTTCCTAATAAATTGAGTTCTTTCCTTCTCAGGCTGGTGAGTTTTTTCATTCAGCCCTAAGCAAAGCTACAGCGCAGCAGAGAGAAGCAGGATCAAGCCATGGAGGTGAATCGTTGGAAGCACCTGAAGCACCTCTCTTGGAGGAGCAAGTATACTATTTTCACCCAGATTTATTTTATTGTTTCTTCCCTGTCTATTATCGTACAGTCAATTAATCACTTGAGCAGGAATTGCATTCTGATAAGCAAGTTAAGTTGGGGTTTCTCACGGGCCTTGTTCCTAAAGCAAAATCTATGGCATTTGAAAGAATCCTTTTTCGCGCTACCAGGGGTAATGTGCTTTTGAGGCTATCTTTTGTTGAGCAGCCCGTCGTAGATCCTGCATCAGGAGAGAAGGTTAATATAGTCATTAATTTAATTGAACTTATTAACTTTTAATAGTAGAGGAAATTGCAATGATCTGCTTCCTTTTTTTCACCATAAAACGATCTTTTTTTTTGTGGATGACATTTATTAGTCGATTTCATTCCTGGTTAGCTAAAATTTTATCAAGATCTCTTTATTTGATATAAAGAGGAATTCATTAATTCACAATCTAGTTATGCTCTTTCAACGGAAGTACAGTATTATACCTAATTGGAATAATCATTAATATCAATTAACAATTGAATGATGTGGTATCATTATGTATTATGATGCCTGGAATTAAAAATCAGCCATAAATTAGCAAAAACTAATGCAACTCAGCAGACACGTCATATTTTATGTGTCCTAAACTTGATTATAATTAGTATGGTTTAATATTTATGGATATCTGATGATTTTCCTTGTCAACAAAGTGCACTCATGTGACTGGCGCAAGTATGACCTTAAGGTATTCTTATATATCTTTTAGATAAGCAATGGGGAACTCTATGGTATTCAGCTGTAGTGACAAATTCTATATCAAGAAAAGTTGAAAATTCACTAAGCTTCATGAATGGGTGCATAGCAGAGTATAGTAAAACTTGCAATCTAGTAAAGTCTGATCCGTGCTATCTGTAAATTATTGTGCAGGTAATTAAAAACGTTTTTGCTGTTTTCTTCTCCGGAGAAAGAGCAAAAAGCAAGATTCTTAAAATATGTGATGCTTTTGGAGCAAACCGTTACCCTTTTAGCGAGGACATGGGCAAGCAAGCTCAAATGATGACTGAGGTACTTACCAGATTTAATCACTGTTTTCTCAATATTTTCTCCCACATGGTAGGTTTACATTGCTACAGATTTATTGTCCTCGTGATTTTGAGTCCTGATGCTTGTTTTGTTACTTTATACCCCTTTTCTCTTTAGCCTGCCTGCAAAATTTTCTGATGTACATAATATTGAGTTTGGAAAGTCTAAAAAGGAGTGGTTTATAGTAGACCTAAATCGAATAATACAGATATATTAAAATAGGTCATATTTAATGGTTGAACAGAACAATCTGAACCAAAAAAAGTTATTAGGCATTACTGTTAGAGTGTTGATACCTGCCTGTTTGACAGTTAAATTGCTACTTTTAGTAAGTTTTGTACCTTATTCCACCATTCACAGTGAACATTGTTGTCCTGCCCAGAAAGACCAGGTAGGACACTCCTTACATGAGTTGTATACCCTGCTATAGTCTTTTAGGGGTTTGGGCTAAGCCATTGCATCAGCTACTGAATTATTTGCCTTTCCTTGATGTTGATTCCTGCATATTTTAGGTCTCTGGAAGACTCTCAGAACTGAAGATCACTATTGCTGCTGGAATATCACAACGTAAAAATTTGTTACATGAAATTGGTCAACACTATGAACAGTGGAACCTAATGGTAAGTTATGATTCACAAACTGAGGTACTAGGTACTATCTTCAAAGTGTAACCTTTTCGTCCTTAAGAAGCACCAGTGTTGCCAAATTAGGTGCATTTTATGTTTCTATGCTTACCAATGTGTTTGATACCTGAACTATATTTCATTGGTGAAATCACAAAGGTAAGGAGGGAAAAATCCATTTACCACACATTGAACATGCTCAGCATTGATGTGACAAAGAAGTGTCTTGTGGCAGAAGGTTGGAGTCCAGTTTTTGCAACACAACAGGTAATTACTATTTCTCATATTCCTCTTCTTATATAAAAGGAAGAAGAATATATAGCTTTATTGTGCTTCAATATAATAAGTTCCACCCTATCTACAATCAAGTTTAAAACTGTTGTCTAATATGATCCAGTTTACAGATTCAGGATGCACTTCAGCGAGCAACAACAGATTCTGGCTCACAAGTTGGTGGAATTTTCCAGGTTCTACGAACGAAAGAGTCACCACCAACTTATTTTAGGACAAACAAATTTACTTCATCCTTTCAAGATATAGTTGATGCATATGGGTGAGTAGTTGATTACATTTCTGCGCACACTAGTTTGAGGAGATAGTAAGAATCATAATGAGAATTACTCTTTACTTTTGTTACCGCTTCTCAGTTGTTAAGTAATTTCATATTTACCTGTCTGTTTTACACACCACATTTGACAACTGAATTACTTTCAGCTGATATACATGTTGTTTTACTAGCTAAATATTGGAAAAGAGTGTTCGCATATATAGGCCTATTTCATGCATTTTCTTTCCCCATCATAATCTATTTCCACATTAATTTCTTTTTTCTGAAGTTATGTTGATATAGTGTGATTACCATATAATGCAGGGTGGCGAAGTATCAAGAAGCTAATCCGGGTGTATATACCATCATCACATTTCCATTTCTTTTTGCTGTCATGTTCGGTGATTGGGGACATGGAATATGCATCTTATTGGCAACTTTATTTCTTTTGATCATGGAAAGAAAATTTTCTAATAAGGTATTCAGACACGCCTTATTGAACTTGGTAGGATAGGCATATCATCAGTTCGTGGTCACTTTATGATCTACTTAATTGTAGTAAATGTCTGAGTTCTTTATAGTTCATACTGGTAAGATTATAAGAATCCATGGTCCAAGTGTTGGTCAATATTTTGATAAGTCTCTTCATAATGACCATCGTCTCATTGATGGTCCATAGATGCTGCACACCTGGGTCCATGGTAAATTTTACACCCTATGCTGAACTATTATGTCTGACCATCAACCCTGAATAGATACCTAAGTTTTGCGCTTTATGAATCTTTGGTTTTAGAGTTTACACAAGATAAGCTCGTTTATGGTAATTCTTCTGTATTATAAGCATTATTCGGTTTACAGAAGTAAACCCGTGTTCATCATATGGTACTGAAAACATCAAAACTGTAATTTATACTAATAGTGAAAGAATTTCAAGAAATAGCAGTGTCCACATGAACATAGCCGAACAACAGGTTCTTTGTTAACACGTCAATCTTATCTATAAGGCCACCCTTGTTCTTACTATCTCATCCGTGTGTGAACTATGTTAGAAAGGTGATATTGCCGATACAATTATTTCTGGCCAAAAATCTTTATAATGCTCCATTCCAGCAAGTCATTGAGATGTTCATCTTATTGTAATTGTGGTTACATTACGATGTTGGTGTACACAGAAACTTGGAGACATCATGGAAATGACGTTTGGAGGGCGCTATGTCATTCTGATGATGGCACTCTTCTCGATCTATACTGGTTTTATCTACAACGAGTTCTTCTCAAGGCCATTTGAATTATTTAGTCGTTCAGCATATGATTGTCGTGATCCTTCCTGCAGGTATACATAATGCACATCAAGCATATAATTATACAAGTAATTATTTGCATCACTCTCTCTATTATATATTACTTTTCTACAGAGATGCAACTTCTGTGGGATTGATTAAGGTACATGATACCTATCCATTTGGTGTGGATCCTGTATGGCATGGTACCCGCAGTGAGCTTCCGTTTCTTAACTCACTGAAGATGAAAATGTCCATCCTCCTCGGAGTAGCTCAAATGAATCTTGGAATAGTAATGAGCTTTTTCAATGCAAAATTTTTTAGGAATGGCATTAATATCTGGTAAGTTTCATATGTTAACATTATCATTCCTCAGAGAAATGGTTATTATTATAGTCTGAAATTTACGTAAGCTATATATGATACAGTAGATGGTCAAAATCAATTGAAATTTGTGTCTGCTTGTTTAACTTGCAATCTGTGTAAAGCCTTGGAGTGCATGCTTTTTCTCTTATAAGGTTATCTACATCTATATCACTTAATTACTGACACTTATTGCAATTACAAGGTGTCAGTTCGTTCCTCAGATAATATTTTTGAACAGTCTATTTGGCTATCTGTCCATTTTGATCATTATAAAGTGGATTACTGGTTCAAAGGCTGATTTATACCATGTAATGATATATATGTTCCTTGGTCCGACTGATGACCTTGATGAAAACCAGCTATTTATCGGGCAGAAAGCAATTCAGGTACTGTCATCTTCTTTCATGCTTTTTTTATCTGTGATGTTTGTAGCTAGTGAGCATGCATTATCTGAGACTTCCACTTGACTGATTTCATATATAACAGCTTCTGCTACTACTGCTGGCCTTTGTTTCTGTCCCATGGATGCTACTTCCAAAGCCTTTCCTATTAAAGTCGCAACACAATAATGTATGTCACTCCTATAGTTTTTGTCCCTTAACTTAAATGCTGTTTGTATAAAAGTCCATTATCCTATTCTGACATGTAAATTCTGTACCTGTTCAGAGGCAAGATGGTCAGTCCTACGTAACTCTCACCGATGAATCATTGCAGTCCGAGATAACTCATGATTCCCATGCTCAAGAGGAATTCGTGTTTAGTGAAGTTTTTGTACATCAACTCATACATACAATAGAGTTTGTGCTTGGAGCAGTTTCCAATACAGCTTCGTACCTTCGTTTGTGGGCCCTCAGGTACGCGACAAGAATTTACAGGGTCCAATATTCTAATCACAGTTGTATGCGAAAAAAACAACTGATACTACTGAGGCAGACTAAACACATAATTATATACAAAGATGATTTAAATTAGCTTAAACCCACACAATTTATCAGGGAAGATAAAATGATTCTTCTTTTAACTTTTGCAGCCTTGCCCATTCTGAACTGTCTAGTGTGTTCTATGAGAAGGTTCTTCTTCTGGCTTGGGGGTAAGTTGATTTGTTCCCCTTCCCTACAATGTTCACTATACCGCTACTGAAAAATCATTTGTACATCAATATTAGTACTAGGCTCAACGATTGTGTTTAACTTTACAAAAAAACTTCATTCCATATGTTAAATTGACCATCTGTTGGTAAAAGCATCTCTTGTTGTCAAATTTCCTTCTGCTATATTTTCTGGTTTGCTGAAGTCACTTGCTTAAAATTACCATTACCCTCCCACAGGTACAACAATCTCATCATTCGTATAGTTGGCATGTTTGTTTTCATTTGTGCTACTGTCGGGGTGTTGCTCGTTATGGAAACTCTAAGTGCTTTTCTTCATGCATTACGGCTCCACTGGGTGGAGTTCCAAAACAAGTTCTACGAGGGAGATGGTTACAAATTCAATCCTTTCTCATTTACATTAGTTGCTGATGAGGATGAATGACATGTTTGGGAATCTTTTGAACTTATAACAGCTGAGGGGAAAATGTTTGGAATTTTCTTAATTCTACATTTGAAGACGTTCAATTTGAGAGACCATTGTTCGCTCCTTTTCCATAAGTGAAGAAGATGGAGGTTTTGACAGTTTTTCAGTTTTCCTGATCTGTTAGATATAGATAGTTGTTTTTTGTTAGAACAAATAAGGCCCCTCTTTTAGAATGGGGTATGTATCACAACTTTTCTGAAAAAATATGTTAGGATCCTTAAGAAAAGATTCACATAACATAAGTTTCGTGTTTTAGGATATCAGAACTTAGTACACTTGATCAGATTGCTTCTCATTTGAGATACTAATCTTGTTTCTAACTCAAAATTATTTTTGCTAATCTGAACCAATCATACAGCACTCTAACCTTTTTTCTATCTTATGCTATGAATTCTTTTAGAACACATTATAAGGACTCAGGAGTGCTAAATTCTAGTGGAAGTCCGGAACTGTTGGTGAAAATATTCAGATAAAATGCATAATAGGACTCAGGGTCAGGGAGTGCAACATTTTAGTTGCAGACCGGAACTGTTGGTAAAAATATTCAGATAAAACGCTGACAGTATTGTGTAAGAACACTTGCGGATTTTAATCTGGTGTGACATATGAACTGGCATGGGAACTGTTGCTATTCCACAAAATCATTGCACCAGTCAAACCAAAGCCAGAATCATGCCATCACCTTATTTGAATCTAAACATAACTTATTTATGACAGAAGCACACCACAAGCCTGACCTCATCTGATATTAGATATAGCTAAAACAAAGGCTACATTGGAATAGATTTGTGGAATAGCATCAATATATTGGAATATCCATCATCAAGGTCCTAATTAAGGTGGAACTAAAATAAGGGTGTATTTAATTATCTAGACAAAAATTAAATGAGGAAGGCTCATTAGAAGTGTCATGTCATTCCATGTTTTGCAAACTACGTATGCTCCAAATTTATATTAAAATCTGAATTAGTATAAATATGCATGTGTAACCATAAAGATTGACAGAGGAAAGACATGGACTTTCCGAGGTTTATTTTTGTTATATCTGTTCTTACAGTAATGTTTCTGAGTTCAGGTAAAATTTGCAGTGGATCATTCACAAGTAGTTTTGTTAGGAAAGCTGAGAAAGGTGTCGATATGCCACTTGATAGCGACGTCTTCAACATACCTTTGGGCTATAATGCCCCTCAACAGGTACACCCTTATAAACTTCTGTTTCTGCCTTGCAGATTTTATCAGATTCATTGACTGCTATTTGAAAATGCATGCCCAGTTGGTTTAATACAGTTATTTCTGTAAAAATTAGTTGAGCTAATCTAGAAATAAGAAGATGTTGAACTTGATGTTTGTGAGTACTACTTCTGTAAGGTCCACATAACACAAGGAGATCACAAGGGGAAGGAAATGATTGTGTCATGGACTACGATGGATGAAGCAGGTTCGAATACAGTTCTTTATTGGAGTGAAGAAAACAAGAACAAGAACAAGGCTGAAGGCATAGTTATTACCTACAAATTCTATAATTATACTTCTGGATACATTCATCATTGCACCATCAAGAATTTGAAGGTCAGCCAGCATGGTACAAAGTAAAAAAAACATATATATTTTAGTATATTACAGTGTCTGGATATTTTATGCTCAGGACTTCTGGAAATGCTTTAAATTGTTTTTGACTAGCATCATTTCAGCCAATTCCAAGGATAAAAAACGTTGTAAATATTATTCTTTACAATATTAGCTTTACTTACTAAGCAATGTTATGAATCAATTATGTGACAGTTCAATACGAAATATTTCTATGAAGTTGGAATTGGACATACCACAAGAAGTTTCTGGTTTCTTACACCGCCTAAGGTTGGCCCTGATGTTCCCTACACATTTGGTCTCATAGGTATTGCTATTATATATGAAATGCTGCCCAAATTTTGGAAGCTGCATCTGCATTTGTCTTGTAATGTTATGAATTAGAACATGAATTTATGAATGCAGGAGATCTTGGACAGACCTATAACTCAAACTCTACGCTTGCACATTATGAAAATAATCCATTGAAAGGAAAGGCTGTGTTGTTTGTTGGAGATCTTTCCTACGCGGATGATTATCCATTTCATGACAATGAGAGGTGGGATACATGGGGAAGATTCACTGAGAGAAGTGCTGCTTATCAGCCTTGGATCTGGACTGCTGGGAATCATGAGATTGATTATGCTCCAGAAATTGTAATTCCCTAGTCTTGATTATATTAGAACCTTAAAGTGTGCCAGGAGATATTGGACTCATCTTACAGTGGTATGATGTTCTGCTGCAGGGAGAAACGAAGCCGTTTAAGCCTTATAAACACAGGTATCGAGTCCCTTCCAAGAAATCAAACAGCCATTACTGGTACTCCATCAAAAGAGCATCAGCACATATAATTGTCCTGTCATCCTATTCTGCCTACGGTTCGTTAGCACAATTAGTTTCTCTTCTATTTTCATTTTTGGAAATGACATGTACTTTTGCAGGTTACCTGAAACCAAAGTTAATAAGTTTCTGAATACATAACATACTCAAACTTAATTCTAGGCACCTATACTCCTCAATATTTGTGGCTTGAAAAGGAGCTGAAGAATGTCGACAGGAAGGAAACGCCATGGTTAATTGTTCTTATGCATGCTCCTATGTATAATAGCTACAATGCTCATTATATGGAAGGTGAAACCATGAGGGTTTTGTTTGAACCATGGTTTGTACATTACAAAGTTGATGTTGTTTTTGCCGGTCATGTTCATGCCTATGAACGCTCTGTAAGTACACTCTTCAAAAAAAAAAAATCAAATCTTTCATGCTTAAAAATAAATCTAGACAAGTAGTCACAAAGGAAAACAAAAATCTTTTACTACAAGTGTTATATTTGTTTGTGCACATGTAACAGGAAAGAGTATCGAACATTGCTTATAACGTCGTCAATGGATTATGTAGTCCTGTCAAAGATGATTCTGCTCCTGTTTACATAACCATTGGTGATGGAGGAAATATTGAGGGTCTGGCCACCAAGTAAGATTAGTATTTTCTGAATATAAGCAGATTACCAATCTGGTAAACGCTAATTATGATCCACATTATGCTATATTTTCACTAGAATCTAAATGAATCCAATTATTTTTGTCACAGCATGACACAACCACAACCGAAGTACTCAGCATTTCGGGAGGCCAGTTTTGGGCATGGAATATTTGACATCAAGAACAGGACACATGCTTACTTCAGTTGGCATCGGAATGAAGACGGATATGCTGTTACTGCTGATAGCTTATGGTTCTTGAACAGAATTTTTATGAATGATCATCTCTAATCAAACATGTAACAGCCTGCACCCAAAAAATGCAGAATATCTGCCAAATCAAAAGTAGTGCTTAGTTTTGAAGGTGCTTCAACACAGTTCTACAGTTAAGACCTACTTATCTTTTATTGTACTGTATCTGCTTTCTCTTAGGCAGTGCACATGATATATTAATAATGTAAATTATTTGAAAACTCAAGACAAAGAAATCTTAAATCTTCTACCATTGATCAAAATAAGGAAAAATCATCATGTTGAATGGCGCATTGTCATAAAATTTAGTTATATTTTTCTGATTTGGAAACTACTAGTTCTCAGTATAAAACTCTCTGGTATAATTTGATTATTTTTTCTTGTTTTCATGATTAAATAATTTAATTTCTTTTTTCCCAGTCATCGTGTACTAGGAACAAAAAGATACGGTGAAAAGTAACAGGCAGGGACCAGTAGAGCACTAAGCAATGCTAGTTGATGGTTAAGAATCTTTCATGGCGTAGACTTGTTGTAGTCCACTGATCAATGTAGTATGATGCCAAGGAATCTGCAAATTTTAATCGAATAAATAATAAGCAGCACTAGAATTTGTTAATTCTATGAAATATTTAGACTCACGATTCAAGCTCAATGCTTAGACAGTATGATTTGGAAGTGGTGGAGAAGTAAACTTTGTTATCCTTAGAAATCCAACTCAATGTTCCCGGGGCTAGTGGCTCGTAAAACACATGTATAATCATTACTAGATAGGTTTGGCGCGAAATGAGTAAAACCTCCTGAAAGGATCAACTGTTAACATGGTGGTATAAGGGGCTAAGAATGACAGGAGAGAAAAAATGTGATACATGGAGCAGCAAGTGGGATGTGGGCGGAAAATGACAGTACTGAAAGAATGTGATATTATGGTGCAGGCCTTTGCATTAGTGTGGGATATGGGGCGGAAAATGACACTAGTGAAACAATGTGATAAATGGAGCATGCTGTAATCCCTCTATCTTAAATGTTAGAGGGTGATCCCAGGGCACAGTGAGGAATCAAGTAAAGCAAATGGTGTATTCGAAAAAGAAGAAAAGATAAGAATGTAAAGGGGTAGGGGCCAAGGGATGGAGCAGCAATGGAAGGCTGAGAATGTTTGAATGCAATGCCTTGTTCTAGTCCAACACTGCTGGCCGCTGCTGTTGTTTTTCTCATTTCACATCCTGCTGCTTCATTGTGTCAACTTGGACCGCCCATCAAAATTCCACAGACTTGCCTAACTGTTAACAGAGCAACTGTTCCACAATTCGCTACATGGGTTACCTTTACTGGAGCTACATTATAATATGTTAAAATATAGCATAAGATCTATTCTGGACATTCCTCTAACACCTTAGGCTTTTAGATGAATTGGTTCTCGACATGGTATCAGAGCTCTGGTTTGGCGGAGATCCCAAGTTCGACACTCCATCACCCCCAATATTCTCACAATTTATATGGACACGAAGGTAATTGCCTCAAAGATTAGTGCCTGTGGATTCTCACAATTTAATATGGACACGAAAGTAATTGGCCCAAAAATTGGTGTCCGTGATCCACTCTTCAACCTAAAAATGGGATTTCGAAACAAAGGAGTGTTGAAATATAACATAAGATCCAGTGCCCTCTAACACCTTAAGGTTATCTTCTTCTTTTTTTTCCCGATTGTGAAATCAGTTCGAATGTTTTGAAAATCTACAAATCTACCCTATGCCTCCAAAAAATTACTTTCACAATATTAGTCACTTATGAAAAACACATTTCCATAATAATTATCTGTATATCATTTTACCAATTAGAGAAAATATATATCATTATAGTCAATTTCTTTTTTCATATTCATAACCCTTAATACTAATCTCGCTTTGTACCTCTTACTGCCATCAGGCTTTTGTTCTATGCACCTGCTTATTTTGTAAAGCCTTCTTTTCTCTTAGTAATTCTGTTAAAGACCAGGTATTATTCTTTTCTAGAAATTCATATCTTTTTTCATAACCGATTTCAACTGAACTGAATTAACCACCTGATTGCCTCTAAATAACTTTAAGGCTCTCCATCTTCGATTATTAACATATAATATGCTGAAGGTGAAAATCTTTGTAGTGGATTCATAGTTCTACTAGATCTTCTTACCTTGGTCGTTAAGGTAACTATAACATCCTATCAACTCCCACCATTTCCTACAAGATCTTCCTATACAATATCATCAAGTATTTCTTTCTCTTTTTTCAGGTTGTTCCTTTGTAAATTCAGATTCAACCACAAGCTTATCCTTGGACAGTGTATTCTCATTAAAAGTAAGTTATGTACTTCAAACAATCTTCTTCATGAGATCACCCAAAAATGGTAACCTATATTATTTAGGGTCCTGTTCTCTGACAACTGATTGTCAGGGAACAGTTATACAACAACCACTTCCCCAGCCGTTGGATCGACGATCCAACGGCTGGGACAAAAGATGGGATTTTTAAGTGTCCGCAGTTATTTTCCGTGAATACTCTGTCTTTCCGTGTGTTTTTACGCAGACACAAGGGGTATCCGCGGTTATTTTCCTCGGACAACCCAGAGAGTTTCGTATGGTATCCGCGGACAACCCCACTCGGACGAAATGTGTGATTCACCTACTTTTAGCTTCTTGGAGGAAGCATGTCGTGAGCTCCACGAATTTGCACAGATGTACGAACCACCTCCCCAATCGGAGGAAGAAGACACCGAGTTGTACCCGCCTGAGGAAGCGGCCTACTGGACAAGAAATTGGATCGAAGCTTGTCAGTGGTGTGCAAGCTAACATGTTCGAAAGGGTGGCGTATAACTTGACCCCATATTTTCTCCTTTTTTTGAACTTGGGTAAGGACTATCCCGATGGGCCAAACAAAGTCTCGCTGTGGGATGGTGGCGATATTGTGACGCGTGATAGGATAGCCGACATTATGAAGTTGAGGCCTCTCCCGGGTTGCACGCGTGACCAAATGCGAATTGAATATGTCATGGGGTGGGTGTCCCACCTTGATGGTGATGATACGGGGAAATGGATTACGGGCCAAGTTCCATGGAGCGCATTTCGCCTCTATGATGGGTCTAATAGCATTCGTGTGAGAATATTGAATGATCACAATACTCATGCCAATGTGACCGACGGTGTGCTACGTGAAGGTTGTGTTGTTGTGCTCTATTGGGTGGAATGCTTCGTCAGAGCTCCAAACACCGATTATCGGGAGGCTTCTCCAACATTTTAGCAGTGTTTAGTTAGTTAGCTTTCCCGTACATGATTATTGTTGATTTCGGTTTTATATGTATTTTTCTGTAAGCGTAACAAACTAGACACCGTTTGATGTATTATTGACATTGAAATGACAATATTATGTACTAATTTCTTTCTTAGTGCTAACATTGTCAAAATGGTACGAGGTCTTAGGATTACTTCAATTATGGTGTTTCTAATCTATGCTAATTTAATTATGATTTTTGAACGTGTGTAATCACGGCAATATGCATGCAAAGTTCACAAAATTGTCGAAAGTGGTCATTTTCGAAAAAAATGGCAATAAGTAATGAAAACTTATTGTATCAACTTTTAAAAGTCATAATGTGGTTAAGGTGTCCTAGGAGTGTGTGTTTCAGCAGAATAGACACATAATTGCTTAAAAAAATAAACTCACTGGGTTATCCGCGGAAAATAACCGCGGATACACTTATCCCATCCGAGGATATTTTCTGCGGACAACCCAGTGGAAACAGGTGAAATGTGCAGTTTGTTTCTGCACATTCCCACCTGTTTTTAACACTGTAAACCAGTTCCAACAACAATAAAATCTGAATAAACAACATTCCAACAACAAATTCCCAAAAAACAATGTGGCCAAATTTTGCGAAGCCTTCAAATATGGCCGAAAACGTCAAAAACTCTCAAACATCCAAAAAATGACTTTACTCAAAAAATTCTCAAATTTAATCACGACATAGAGGTTGACATTTCTAACAATATGGAATAAAGGGGCGGGGGAAACTCAAACGAGAAACACATAAAATAAATTTAATGAAAGGGGTCGGGGGTGGACACGGTCGATAAACGACCGATATAATCAACAACCAAGATCTCATGACATTGAAAATAGAGTGAATTACATTGTTCAACTTAATTAAAAAAACATAAATGTCATAAACTACGAAACTGATAAATGTCATAAACTACGAAACTACATAAATGTCCTATTGCTTGGCAAGTTCTAGCCTTTGCCGCATAAGGTTATGAGGGATTCGCCTAGATCTCTCTTTCTGCAGCTCCTTGGCAATCCTGAAGTGGAAAAGATCAACATCTGAAGTATCCCACGTCAAGGTGGAGAGGTCATACCCTTGCAAGGTGTAGTCCATGTACTTGAAGACGTATACCCCGCAATTAAAACCATTTTGCTGCTTCGGCATTTCATCCCAAACATGAACTAAAGGGTTTTGCTTCGGGAACTTTTGACCCTTGCCAAGATAACGAAGCATCCCTCCAAGTACACCAACCTAACAAACAACAAAAACATCAAAACAAAAATCAAAACCAAAAAATCATAACCATCATTTAGATTAATAGAAGAGGAGTGAAGGATTCAGTACCATTGCTTCTTCTTCGTTCGCATATTCACCTCATTGTTAAGAGGATCCAGAACCATGATAGCCCACTTCTTCACATCAAAGACCATGGGAATCCAGTGATTCTCATTAACATTTGTGGGAACAAATATGTAGTCCACCTGGTTGATTGTTGGACCAATCTCACAACTGACCTACTTGACATAGAAGTGTTTCACCCTCTCCGTCAGATTCTTGTAGTCCATTTCCATGGCCATAGGGATGAAGAAGGGATCCATGAAGTAGTACATAGGCTCCCTGGGATGGATGCTCTCTGCAGCAATTGCTTCCTCCCGATCACGTAATAGCCACTGCATCAAATTATCAGAAATAGAACATTAACAGAAATATACAAACACATATATAAATGAACGTATAACATTAACAGAAATATAGAAGCAGGATACAGTTAGAAATTGTACGATGTATGTGTAGATGATCCGATCATCTAACCAGCAACCGGGGGCCAGACTCTGCATTGAAATAGGGGCAAGCGTGAACATGAGATCATGCCTGATCCCATCCTCGAGGCCCAAAGTCCTACCCTTCCCCCATCCCCAATCTCTCCGGATAGCATCCATCTTCTCCTGTGTCAGCCTTTTGCTGATCTTCCATTTATGATCCGCGGGACGACGAACAATTATCTTCCCGGGCCTCGAAGAAGAAGGCTGTGTAGGGTCCTGAGAGATATGCTGAGACGGCTGTGTCATATCAACCACATCATGTGCAAAGCTGTCTGCAACTACCGCCCTCTTGGTTGAAGGAGAGAGATGAACATGATCCAACACCTGGGGCGTATATGCCGGCCCTCTAACCGTCTGCATGAATCGGCAGTACGGCTCAATAAAAATAGGAGCAATCCTACTAAACTCCTCCTGATACTCTTCCGGTATGGTGGAATCCATCCTCTGCAGGCATTCTAGACCCTTCTGGATCTGCATACAGTTTTATGAAATGCAATGAAAAGAGTGACAAAACATGAAGTGTTGGGAGATGAACGTACAAACTTAAATACAAATGAAATGGGAGGTAAACTTACAAGCTGAAAGGCCTGGAATTTGTCAAACAACTCCCGAGTGGAGTACTTAGGCTGCGGCACTGGCTCTGGCTTCCTGACTCGCAATCGAGAAATGTCCGCGTACCAATGCATATATCCCGTGTCATCCACTGACTGAGCACTGAGAGCCACTACAGCCTCAGGCTGCTCCACGAAACGGGACCACTCACCAATCTCCGCAAACCATATTGCACGCCAATCATAAGGATTACAAGGCAGCTTAGGCTGCCTGTACTCCATCATCGAAACTGGGGGTGGTGGGATGCCCGGTGGCAGTCCAAACTGTCTCAGCACTCGATCGGGATGCTTTTACTCCACAATGTCATAACAGAGCAATGGTACCCTAGCAAGGCCAGCAAAATGTGCCTCCCAATCCTCAGCAAAAATGTCATGATCCCCATTTGAATCCTCCTCTATCTCGTGAAAATGAGCATAGGGCGTCCACCTAACTATATTGCCAGCAACTCCATCAAACTCGCCTCTGTAATGTGGCAAGCTATGATGAGGAGCCGATGAACTATCCCGCCTACCCCGTTTCCTCTTACCGCCCACAATAAAACCCTCTCTGATATCCTCCTCCTCTACAATCTCATCCAAAATATCATCCTTCTTTCCCTTCCCCTTCCCCTTCTCCTCCTCCTTACCCTTCCCCGTCTTACCCTTACCACCCTTACCCTTCAACATCTCCTTCCCTTTACCCTTCCCCGTCCCCTTCTCCTTCCCCCTCTTCCCCCTTTTCCCCTTACCCAGGACCTTAACAACCTGCTCCTCCAAGTACTCAATCTCATTAGGCTTAGCCCAGAACTCAGCTACCGGGTAACTTTCCGTGCTAGGATCTGGGATCGGTCTCTCAATATCAAACCTCTCGTAACACCACAACATCAACAACGAGACGCAGCAGGAGATCTTCCTTGACCCTTTGTGTGCAGCCGTAGTCAGACCCCTGTACAGATATGAAAGTACTGCTGATCCCCACGACCATGTATGCACATGGCTCAGTGTGCGAAGATGCCTGATATACCGCGGATGGACAACATTCCTACTAGTAGTAGGAAAAAGGACAGAGCCTACCACGAAGAACAAATAGGCCTGTGTGTGAACAGCTATACGCCTCAGATCAGGACCTGGATCAGCTCTCCCATACGTCTCAAACAACCAAGTCAGCCTCACCCCTCATCTAGTGTAGGCTTGCTCCACCTGCTCAGTAGTCAACTCCTCAAACCAATTCCTGATGAAATATGTCTTGTTACCGTCAATACCATCTCCGAATACTGGCCGACCCACAACATGTAATCCTAGTATGTAGCCAACATCCTCTAGAGTGACCGTCATCTCCCCCTGCCTCATGAAGAATGTATTGGTCTCGGGCCGCCACCTCTCAACTAATGCACTCACTAGCCTGACATCATTCTGAAGAACAACGCCAGGGTTGGCAAACACGACAAAGCCAACAAGATGTAAAATCTCCTTCTGCGCGTACGAAAGAACCCAACTCCTTATGGACCGGTTACCAGAAATACACTCCATAGGACCACGCTCCACTCCCTCCCAAACATCTGAACTGACATGGTATGAGTTATCCACGATAACTAATTGGCTAACAAGACCCGGCAAAATATCCTCCATCTTTAAAATTTAAACATACAACTCAACATTCAACATTCATTTGTTTTAATAAAGTCAGTAAATCAAACTACCTAAATAAGGCGACATGTCATCATCATATTCAACTACAACACAAATTCAACAACTATGCTAGTCCACATGATTGCAACAACAATTCTTCATAACAAAACAACATCAGTTATGGTAGTCCACATGAACTATCCATCTCAATTCAATATACATTCTATGGTTTTAGCCCAACAACGACCAATACACATTCTCAAGAACAACTACATTTTCAAAGCGAACGAATATACAACGAGACTTGCATTAAACAAACGTAACAAACATCCTAAAACAAACATACAAAAAACTAACAAAAAAAAAAGAGATTTTTCGCTGAGGCTTTTTGTCAAACACTAAACATTCGAACTGAAAACGAAAAGAAAAATAAACAAGAAACAACATGTATCACACCTTAACCAAGCACCAATCAATACACATCCAATCCAATCCAGTTCAATGTTAAGAATTATCAATTATCAACTACTTTACACGAGGCTATACATACGCACAAGTAAATACACGCGACGGGAGTTTGCATACGCACCTATATGTTCTTGAAGATTACAATATACGTGTGTGATCTTTGTGATGGATCGCCTCTTGCTAGTATACAGGAGAGAATGCTGGTGATCGTGTTTTGAAAGAACTCTGTAACTGATATATCTGTAACTGATATATCATATAGGCGTGTTTCCAGCGTTTTAAAACTGACTGTGTTGTCCGCGTAAAATAAGCGCGGAAACACCTTTAAAACTTTCTGGGTAGTCCGCGGTTAATATATGCGGACACCCTGTATGCCCGCGTAAAAACATGCGGAAAGACAGAGTATCCGCGGTTATTTTCCGCGGACACTTAAATATCTCATCTTTTGTCCCAGCTGTTCGATCAACGATCCAACGACTGGGACACTGTTTGTTAAATAACTGTTCTCTGACAATCAATTGTCAGGGAACAGGACCCTATTATTTAAGCCATAAATAATAAAAATACACTCTCAAACCATTCTTTTTATTATATTGAAATTTTTGACAACACTCTCAATCGATTTATACAAATCACCTGACCTGCGTGTGTAGGATTTTTCCTTCCTGTCAGAAGTTTTACATGACTTGATCCAAACAATCATTTATCTAGATATAAATTTGAAATAAATTCAAAATTTCAAACGACCTCCAAATTCACACATCTGCACAGTTTTGCTCTTTGCAGTGGCACAGTACGAGGAGGATTACATGTTTCACACAAAGGTTGTTAACAAATAATCATATTTAATTCAGTTGTCATAACATGAGAGTAACATGAATTATGTATGAAACCAATGTTTTGGTAGTTGAGCTGTCATCATTTCGGAGTTTGTGTACAAGTCAAAGATCTCTCACTTTCCGCAAAAGCGGATTCATTCGTATTTTATTCACTTTCAGACCGATGACCCTACAAATATCTTGTCCATTTGCTTTTGCATATTCATCACCATTCGCCCCCCGTGTTCAACAATCTTTCTAGCTTCTGTGGCCTTGTTTAATTGTGATATATGTTCGTCTTTTTTGGAAATATTACTTCCGAGCCCATTTCTTATTTTCTAAATTTATTTTTTTTTGACTAATATGGCTTATAGCCTTACAGAGTATCTGTTCGAAGATATTCTCGGGGTGAGCCAGAGTCGAACCCATGACCTGGGACGACAGAGGATAAACCCTTAACCACTGGGCTATCCGATCGTGCTCATTTTCTAAATTTATTTATGACATTTAATATTAGAATGAATTATAAATTCTGTATTTAGTGGTATATCTTAATTTGCAAATAAGAAAAAATTCTGAAGATAGCATCTAGAAACTGGCATTAACTTATAGTTTTCATTTAGAAATTTTACACGAGTATATATTCATTTATACATATATTTATGAGTTTTAATAAACTCAATTAACTAGCATCATCATATGTAATTCCAATTATTTTATTTTGATTTCCTAAATTTCAATAGAAATTAAATTTCTTATAGCAATTCTAATATGATAAATTTTTTAGTTGAAATTCGATAATAATATAGAAATTATGAACAATAAATACAAAATTATGAATGTTATATTTTTCTTAACTAAAACTTGGCAAATTATATCACATATCATCATTATTAAATTAAAATAATATATTTTATTTATAATAATTCAATCTTAATAAAAATATATTTAGAATACATTCAATCATTATAACCCTTCCGGCCATAAAACAAATTTTATATGAAAATACTTATGTCGTACTTCCTCCGTTTCAAAATGGATGACGCTTTGACTTTTTGCACGTAATTTAAAGTCCCTTGACCATGTACTTATATTTACTATTTTTTAAATTTTATTTTTTTAAATAAAAGTGTATAGTCAAAATTTTAAAGTATAATTTTTTTAAAGAAAAATGATGATTTTAGGTGCTTGGTCAAAACACTTTGAAATGTGTGCAAAAAATCAAAACGTCATACTTTTTTGAAACGGAGGGAGTATTAGACATCATATTAGCTACGCCTTTGATGATGCCGTTAGTCAAACTCAAACACTGCACCTAATTCTTTTTAGAGGTACTAACAAAAAAATTCAATTAATTTATTCTACGGATCATCTCCAATGGGTTGACTATAATTATGGGTTAAATTGGATCAGTAAGATGATATTAAGTAAAATATGTCGAAGCCGTAAGATATTATGCTTCGATCATATTAATTATATTAGTTGGCTATAATTTAAAAATAATATCTAATTACTGTTTAGATTGTTAATATAGTAACAAATAATGTACAATCTTTCTACAGATTTCTTACCGATCTACAGATGTTCGACAAACTAAAATTATAGGAAAGGGTGATTATGATTGGAGGGTGAATTTTTGAATAGATTGACTATATTTTTTTATTTTTGATATGACACCTCAATATAAATAATAAAATAAAATTGGTACTTTATTCGCCAATTTAAGGGCGGTTAAGGTAGACTTAAAAAAAATATCCGGCTTAAAGTAAAGAAGTGGACTAGAAGTGAAGATTAAATTAAAACGGTTTTTCTATGGTGTGCCCATGGGCACACATTAAGCACCAAAATTTATGAAATTGGAGGGTTTCTATTTGCTTACCTTCTTTAATAATGGTGGACCCCCCTGCAGTTACAACAACCACACCAATCAAAACCCTCCATTTTTATTAATGTTAGTGCTTAGCATGTGCCCATGGGCACACACTAGCTAAACCGAAATTAAAATTTATAAGTGACTAAACTATTTGACAAAGGAGCAGAAGTCATGAAACAAAAGGTAGCATTCTCAACTTTTTATCTATAGGTGCTTCTAGCTTTTCAAACAAATAGATCAAGAAAAGTAGATGCCGGTTTTTTACAAAAATGGATCAAGAAAAATAAAAACCGGCTTTTTATTTGAAAAGGCCAAAAGTGGTTGTGCTCAAACACATACTAATGTTGTGTCCGGTTGAGGTGAATGATTCCGGAAGGAAAGGAATAAAAAATGAACTATTTTATGGACAATTTTTAAAAAATTTCATTACTTCCTCCATTCAGTTCCTTACATCATATGATAGATATCACAACTTCAATTTAAGATGGAATACTCCATGCTCTTCCACCCTCAATTTATTCTCAAATCTCACCACAAGAATTTTACGGTCCCTCAGAACTATGATACTCCCTCCGTTTCAAAATGCATGACGCTTTGACTTTTTGCACGCAGTTTAAAATCCTTTGACCATGTACTTATATTTACTATTTTTTAAATTTTATTTTTTTAAACAAAAGTATATAGTCAAAATTTTAAAGTATAATTTTTTTTAAAGAAAAATGATGATTTTAGGTGCTTGGTCAAAACACTTTGAAATGTGTGCAAAAAGTCAAAACGTCATGCTTTTTGAAACGGAGGGAGTAGTTTCATAAGTAAACTTTCTTTCTTTTACTGTAGTAGAACAAGCTACAAGGGCGCCGTACATGCAGTGGGCCCCGCTTGACGCATTTTTGTATTTTTAACTTTTTAATTTCCTCTAAAAAAAGGACATGAAATAATTTAGAAATCATGGTGTTATATTGTGGACTTTGCAGTTGCAGTAGACACAGTGAATAGCTCATCATCATCATCTTCCCTTCTTTCCCTATCCAATAATGCCTTAAATCCCCTTAAAAAATCACATAATACACTCAACTTAAGTATAAATTAAAGATTTGAAATGGGGTTTGTTTCTTCTGGTTTTGTTGTTGCAGTTGTGGTGCTGCTCAGCTCATCAGTGTTGTGCAATGGAGGGATCACCAGTTCTTTTGTCAGGAAAGTTGAGAAGACCATTGACATGCCTTTTCACAGTGATGTTTTTTCAGTTCCTCCTGGCTATAATGCTCCTCAACAGGTCTTTATTTCTTTTTCAATTCTTGTTTTTTTTATTGTTTTCTTGAATCAGCATATAAAAATGTGTTTTTTATTAGAATTTGTGGTTTATATTTTATAGTGTTAACTGATAAGTAACCAGCTCGTCTAAAACCTCGAGGCGAATCAGAAGCCTCAGCAGGATCTTATACTCTTCGACAGTTCATGCTATGTTATAATTGTTTGTCAGAACTATGATGTTTTTGCTAGTTATAGCTTGTGACTGTTGTTATATCATGCCCATTTCCTTCGAGTAGGTTTTGATCAGTTTCTAGTTTGTTTTTGTAGGATTATAATCTGACCCTCATTGTAATTTACAACAGAGCCACCGTGGGGGCAATGGGGTACTTGCCCCCCACTGATTTCTATATATGTACTGTGTAGCTTTCATCAGTTTCAATAATTTTGTTGTTGCCCCAATGGTGAATGGCTAGCCGGAGAGCTGAGTTCAACTCCCGTCTAGATCCGTCCCTGGTTGTAAATCCATGGGAATGTGCTAGGCGCTTACTTGAAATGTGGCAGAATATTTGTATTTTTGGTAAGATGTGGTTTTTGATACGATCTGAATATTTGATTGTGAGGGATTCTTGTTATGAAGGTTCATATAACTCAAGGAGATCATGAGGGGAAGGCGATGATAGTGTCATGGGTAACTATGGAAGAACCTGGTTCAAGCACAGTTTCTTATTGGAGTGAGAACAGCAAACACAAGAACAAGGCAATGGGCAACTTTAACACCTATAAATACTACAATTATACTTCTGGTTACATCCATCACTGCACTCTCAGGAATTTGAAGGTAATTTTTTGTGGTTTTGTTTTATAATTAGAGAGTATCAAAATTAATTTCTTAGTTTCGAGCTTATGCATTATTATCATTTCATTTTTTGTTTAAGTTTAGAAATCTAATAGGAACGATGAACTGTATTGACTTTCAGTACTAATTATGTACTCGTTTCTGCAGTTTGATACTAAGTACTTTTATGAGGTCGGCATCGGACAAACACCAAGAACCTTTTGGTTCGTGACTCCTCCTGCAGTTGGACCTGATGTCCCATACACTTTCGGTCTTATAGGTAAAACTGATCTAGTGCACTATTGTTGTACCATATACTGATGATTGTAAAAAGCAAATCCGTATTTTGAGCCAAATTTCTTTTGCATTAGAGCAATCACAAATCAGCGCTGGCACATGACCTTGTATTTAGAAACAGATGGTGTGATATTTGCATTAACTCTAGCTATTATTAGAACTGTCTTTTTTTGTATATGGATTCATCCTCTAATTTCTTGCTTATTTATGACCAGGATGGACACATTTATTTCCGATTTTCTGTAAATAGAACAAACTCTAAGAGTTTGCCAGGCTTTGATGTGAATTAATGATTCTACTGCAGGGGATCTTGGTCAGACTTATGATTCAAATAGTACCCTTACGCATTACGAACATAATCCAATAGTAGGTAAAGCTGTTTTATACGTGGGGGATCTGTCTTATGCTGATAACCACCCAAATCATGACAATGTTAAGTGGGATACATGGGGAAGGTTTGTTGAGAGAAGTACCGCATATCAACCTTGGATATGGACTACTGGGAATCATGAGATAGATTACGCCCCTGAAATTGTAAGTATCCTTCATTTTCTGCCTGGTAAAAATAATGATGCACCATCATTGATATTATTGATATATTCTTATTGCTTTTATAATATCCATGAGTTTCTTAAACTGTGATGTGTGATCACTAACCCTTTTTAAATAGGTCAAAAGAGTCACCTGCACCATGTGTAGATTACAGAAATTGACATATTAGAAATCTGGGAAGGGGGTGTTAGGATCGCATCACCTATAGATTGACGTTAATCAAACACAAGAACAAGGACAAAAGTAAAGAAGACAAACAACTAACGTGAAAACCCCTCAAGGGAGGAGGTAAAACCACAAATCCACTAACTGTATTGCAAGATTGGATCAGTTGCTCCCTCACTCTAACATTTTTGTATACAAACACCTCAACTTGATCACAAAAGCCTTCTCTTGTGTATCTCACACAATACATAGAACTCCTACAAATAACTATATTTTAGGCATCACGGATATTCTAATCCTAATTTCCTTCAAATCCTATCCTATTTATGATAATTACCATCTTTCTATCTTGGATAGAATTCTTCCACAATTAATATTTGTACCAAAATAGGATTAGCTCAAATATCATAAAGAAGAAAATACATTCTCAAATTAGGATTCTTAACTTATTTAGGAAGAAAAGTGTATTACTTCTTTCTTCATACAAGGAAACTAGTATTGGCTAGGAGGGGCTGACAATGTATCAATGCTTGATATAATACATCTAGACCTTGTAGCAAAACAGTAAAGGAAACACATTATGGTGATAAATTTTTAATGATGACTCTTGCTTTGAATTTAAGAATAACAAAAGTATCATTCTTCTAATCTTCGAATCGTTAGTTGAAGTACAAGCTTTGTAATTTTTTCACAGGGTGAAAGCGTACCGTTCAAGCCTTTTACTCATCGTTATCGTACCCCACACAAAGCATCAAACAGTAGTGATCCATTTTGGTACTCAATCAAGAGAGCTTCAGCCTATGTTATTGTTTTGTCCTCGTACTCAGCATATGGTAAGGATTGATATGCAACAAATACTCGGCATATGTTGATATGAATTAGATATCTAAATGCAATATACGTAAAAGGAACGTCTTTTACTAGTATCCAAGGAAAACTATTGGCAGTATATATGCTTTTTTCGCTAAATAGTTGCAGTATTTCTTTTATGGTAATGATGTAATAGATAAGAGTCTTACGTGCTTTGTACATTTTCAAGGCATGTACACTCCGCAGTACCAATGGCTTTACGAGGAGCTACCAAAAGTGAACAGAAGTGAAACACCATGGTTAATTGTTCTAGTGCATTCCCCGTGGTATAATAGCTACAAGTATCATTATATGGAAGGTGAAAGTATGAGAGTTATGTATGAACCATGGTTTGTACAATACAAAGTTGACATCGTTTTTGCAGGGCATGTTCACGCGTATGAACGATCAGTAAGTACCTTCCTCTCTACTTATGAGTTTTACTTGTGCTTTATAACAAATTGTTGGTCTTGGGATCTCACAGCTGTGTTGGCATTCTCAATTCTTACTTCTCCTCTAAGTTTCACTGAAACAACATATTTCTTTAGTTTTAGTGATTAATGGTGTGCATTTGTGACAGGAACGTGTATCGAACATTGCATATAACATTGTTAATGGAATTTGTCGTCCTGTAAGTGACCAATCTGCACCGGTATACATAACCATTGGTGATGGAGGAAATATTGAAGGCTTGGCAACCATGTAATACTAACAATTACTATACCCTTTATTAGAGTGTGTTTGTGTGTGAGAGTTCTAGCTAATTTAATTCATTTAATATTTGCTTATGTCCAGTATGACAGAGCCACAACCAGAGTATTCAGCTTTTCGTGAGGCAAGTTTTGGCCATGCTGTGCTTGATATCAAGAACAGGACCCATGCTTACTATGCTTGGCATCGCAATCAAGATGGAGATTCTGTTAAGGGGGATGCTTTGTGGATTTTCAACCGATACTGGCATCAAATTGATGATTCCACAACTTCACGTTCAGGATAAAATATATTCCATCATTCAAATGGTAAATTGGTTGACCAGTTTATAACAGCTTCCTTTTCAATTTTTTTGCATTTATCGGCTCATATACTGTATCTCTAGGCGAGGCAAGGGCCTCACGGTCTGTAGATTGTTTAGACCAGCACCGAGTAAGAGTCTTCCAGTTCCAAGAATTCTAATTTCGAATAAGAATGTTTCACCGATTATCCAAATGACTTTTGGTTAAAAGAATGCTCTTTTCATATTTCATATGTTTTTTTGTAACTTAGTTCAAGTTTAATACGTCTTCAGACTGAGAAGTTCCCCTTGTTATCAAGAGCATTGATTTTCGGAGTTGGAAGATAAATCTTTCCTTCATGTACTTTGAGAAACACAACTATGCAGTTGTTCATATGATCTCAGATCTTGTGATAAATATTTATGCAATTACAACTGTGCCTGCAATTACATACCTCACTTGGTTCGGTTCATTTCATCTGTTGCCTGACAATGTCGATTGAGAAAACTTAGTTTCACTTGTTTTTGAGCAATTTTTTGTAAGAATTTTTATACTATCCATATAGATAGTCTGGAAGAACCAAAGTATTCTAGTCCTCAGTTGTTTGTTATTAGGTGCTCTTGCCTGTGGGAAACACATAAATTACATCAAGCTAACAATTAAATTACTCAAGTGTGCTAATAAGATTGCAAAGGACGATATCATGAATATATATTTATGTCGCGAATATATATTTATTGAAACATTGAATGTAGGAGGTGTTGGGTTCATGATCAAATCTATGCAACTCTGGGGGACTAGTTGTGTTCGTTGATGATGTTAGTCCTTAAAATCAACTTGCTTCCCTTCCAGTGCCATTTAACTAACATTAAAAGAAGATTTCACTGAACACTGTGGCTCTGTTCACTTGGATGGAATAACTAAAGATGGATGAGTTTAAATTTCTTGTAATAAAGATGGTAAGAAAACATTATGCAGATTGGAATGAGCATTCCTTCCAATATATGTGGGTTAGAAATCTAGTTAAAATATTAACAACGGAATGATTGAAGTAATGAAAATTTTAGACATTTTATCTAATTAACATCATATTATAATATAAAATTCATTTTATTCTCCCTTCATTCCATTCCATCCAAGTGGACACAACCTAAGAGTCCCACAATTATTTTTGTATCAGGAGATATAAAGAATGCACATTCAGATAAATTTCAGATCGAATCGTCTCAATTCTTAAATTGTTAACAGCTGGTGTAGTGAATTTGGACTCGAAGCTTATCATGCATCGCTCATTTCCTTGTTCTATATAACAATATCTCTGTATGGGTATTACCAATCTTGTTAAATGCTAGTGCTGCTTGATCAGCAGAATGCAGATAGAAAGGTCCCAATTATTCAAACGAGTAGTACTACACCACGGAACTGGGTACAAAATTTTACACAAAATAACATGATAATTGAGGTGGAATGTTTTAATTGGTGCTTTTTATGTGAATACCGAGAGCTCATTCCTATCAAAACTTAACGCATGTCATTTTGGAAAAGATTTTGTACCCAATATTATGCATGAAGCATTTTCCTATTCGAATATGGTATTTTAGACAGTTTGACTACTGATACAACCTTTCATTAAGTTGCAATAAATACATTTATGATTTACTACTGCGTTAAATAAACTCAATTCTAGATGTGCAAGAATGTCTCAGAAAACCCACTCCACAATGAGTAGGCTAGACACTGACTCCAGTGTCAAATATGCATAAGCATCATTCTTTCTGAAACTAAAGATTACAACTAGTTTGAATAATACGCCTGGTACTCGAATATTGGCTCCAGGCTGTAAATTCTAAATGCTCCATTTACGGTAACAAAAGAACAGGAACTGTACAGATTCCTATGTGATATCATGCTATATACGCCAATGAGTTGTGACAAGTTCTGAGAAGGCCTTGCGATTTCTATTCAACATCAATTAAGATGGATTTGTTGAACACAAAACATTGCAAGTTGCAGACATTTACCTGAACAGAATTAAGGAACTAAAATTTTAGTCTGAAAAGGATACCAAAAACAGAAGAACGAGAAAGTGAAAGCCAAAACTTTTCCTGACCTTTTATAGAGGGAAAGAACATCTTCATGTAAACTCGGGGTTTCCAGGAAATTATCACCACAATCTGTCACATCGAGTTTCTCTAGCTGGAAATATTCTGGACGGCAGACCCCATTCCACTCAAACCACAGTTTCGGAATAGACTCCTTCTTAAAACAAGTGGAGTGGTCTTCCTGTTCTGGTGATTCTGCAGCAACCAGTCGATATGTGTACACCTTTCTCACCTGGCCTGGTCGGAATGCACGCCCAATCGCCTGGCGAGTAACTGAAGGGTTTACATGAACGTCCAGTACAATTATGCGAGAAGCCCCCACAAGTGATATACCTTCACTACAGGCTTTAATAGATCCGAATAAAACCCTGGAATCCGAGGAATTGTTAAAGCTTTCCATGTGCAATTCTCGAACATTATTTTCCAGGTCACCTGTGATCATAAAGATTTCCTTACCCAGACTCCAACCTTTAAGCTTCATGGTTAATCTTTCTAGGAATTTCATGGGAGGAAGGTATTGACTGAACACGAGGAGCTTCTCGCCAGTCGACTCACACAAACGAAGCAGATTAAGATAAAACTTGGCTTTTACTCCAGAATTAATATCCAAATTCTTGAGTATCTTATCAATCCTGATCTCATCAAGTCTGTCTTTTCTTGCAGTGCACTTTATAAGACTTTTTAAACCTGGGTGCACATATATCGAGCCTCCGTCAGAGCTCATCTTGAATCTTCCTCCCGATTTCTTCAGTTCTACGACTTCACGTTTCTGTTGAGGGCTGAGATTTAGAAACAATGTGAAATCAACAAGGCCAGGAAGCTCATCAAGGGAATCACCCTTGTAGTAGTGAAGAACTTTGCTAGTCATGTCCCTAAGACCTTGTATGATGTTTGCCTTCAGGTCAAGGTTGCCATCTCGCAGGAGCGATTCCTCTACCATTTCGTAAAATTCATGATCTCTTTTTTTAAACAAGTTCCCTTTCTTTGTAGTTTCTATTATACTCAATATACGCCTTTTAGAATCCTTGGATGATTCCAGCTTCAAAAACCTTGGTCTTACGAGATTTAGAATGTTAAAGACCTCCTTAACATGGTTCTGGTAAAGCGTTCCAGAAAGCACGACCTTTCGAGGTGTCTCAACTCTTTCAAGGGAAGCCAACTGATCAGTATCCTCATTTCTAGGAGTGTGACCTTCGTCCATGATAAGAAGTGACGTTCGCTTTAACAGAAATTTCTGACAGGTAGAAGTATTTTCATCACTACTATCGTCACATACAATTGAAGTAAACTGCATATATCCCAGGAAGAGAATACTTCGTGTATTAACCCATTGTTTCAGAACTTCCAGTTGCTGAGTTCTACCAGTAGCATTCACAGAATAAAAATCAAGTAAAGGGACCTTGTCTACTTGCCATGACAAAAATTCCTTCTTCCAAATTGGCAAGATACCTTTGGGCAGCACTACAAGTGGTCTTGCTGAGGGATCTTTTGCCATGAAACTCTGGATAAAGCTGATTATCATTAAAGTTTTACCAGATCCTGGAGCATGGGCCAGGATGCAGCCACCCGGATTATCATTTACAAGGTTTCTCGCCAAAAAGTTAAAACCCGCAACTTGATGAGGTTTCATCACCTTGCTGTGCCTTGGATGAGCATAGAATTCAGTCGCAACAAGATCATGTCCAGATGACCGCATCTTACCAGGCAGAATGTCATCCACCTCTTCATCTCTAATGGAGTCCTTTTCATATTTATATGTTCTATTACTTGTTTTCTGAGAGAAATAAGTATGCATAATAAATGTTAAACATAGGTATCTATGATAAAACATATAGCGTTTGTCTAACAGCAATTTGTTAGTCACAGATGTACAAGCATCTATTCTGTTACATAATACTAGCAATCTAGCATGCATATATTTTCATGAGATCCAACTCAGATAAAAAGGTAGTATACCCAGAAGCCCTCATTACTGCTATCTGTTACAGAAAAAGGATAGTTCATACTTTTAAGGGAGAAAACTGGCAAGACATTATTTCTTTCAATTGATAGCAGTACAAATTGACACAACATCTTCATATTACATTCACGAATCTCATTATCAACCATCCACTTTTGAACCAACAACTTTGATGTTTAGACTTGTATGAGGCAAACTAAAAGGCTGTTCTCAAAATTTTCAAATAGACGCTTTTATGAATTAGAACTATTAGAATATAAATCACACACGAAGAAATAATTTATACCACATGATAATTTAAGTATCTGCCACTGCTCCAAACAATTCTTATACATTGGTACTATAGATTGTGAATTTGAACAGTCAAAAAACTTGTATTGTTTGGAAAAGAAGTAAATGATTGCCAATTGGATTACAAATATCCATATTAATCTAAGGGTGTTTCGCTATGGTGTATACAAGTAACAGTTCTTGAGGAAGACCATAAATTAAATATCTGATATTAGGTTAGACCAAGTAGGTAATAGTAACTTGGTCATACAGTTTAATCCCAATTCATATTAATTACTTTAGGCATAAGAATTAAGAAACACAATTTGCATTTTCTTTATTTCTTATTTGGCATGGATTGTAGCCATGTGGCATATTTAATCAGTTACAAATTTAATATGGAGAAATTGTTGAATTGTTTTTTTCAGTTTAGAAACGAAAAGGAACTGATGCTGGGCAGCCGGGGTTTATAAATAGAAAGTTTTCTCAGGGACATACAAGGAATTAGATTTCAGTGTCTGTGGAGTGGACGATCTCTCAAATGCCACCTACTATTGTGTGTGCTTATTTAGAAGTGTATAACTTCTGATTATACTTCGATTCTGTTGTGATCTTCCCTATCTATTATACGTATGTACAGTAACATTTAGGTGGAAATCTTATTCACGTATTTTCCGACGTATTTGTAAAGAGAACTCTCATTATTAAAAAATGTCCAGAGATCCTTGTTGCAGTATTTACATATTGATGTTGGAAAATGCTATAGTAATAGGCCAAGAAGAAGTACGTAAGGCCTGACAACTACATTCTGCATGTTACACTACGTTCAGAATTCTTACACTAGGAAAAAAGATGGATGTGTGAAGAAAAATAAATTCTCCAATGTAGTCAATTTTCTCAAGTTCTACAAAGCAGAAAAATTCAAGCCAAAACACTACACACAGAGATATACATCACAGTATATTTTAAAAAAAAAAAACCAAGTTTATAAGAGAAATGCATACCTTTGCATACTGGTATTCAATTATGGAATCAATTTTTTTCTGAATAATTCCACATATACGACAAACATAGCCAATGTCATCCTTTAAGATATAAGAATGGTCGCAATCTTCCTCATCATCTGTTTCGTGCTCATGGGGAGAATCATTTACAGAGGTATCCTTAAAGGACAAACAAAGTGTGACTTAGTGTTTGAACTTAAAGGACATATTTAAGTACTGAAAATTTTGGGAATCTTGATAGCAGACAGAATGTAAAATTCGACAAGAAGTTTCCTGATAAAAAAATCTAATACCGGAGAAAAGGAAAATTATGCGTCAAAAAACATGCCTTTGCCCCAAAAGTTCAGTAATTTAAAAACTTTAGTGCTACATAAACTTGAAGAGAGTTATGGAGAGATAATTGTGCCTATATTAATGATCACCAAGAGATAAGGTTCTCAGGCATATTCATATATAGCCTATGACAACTAGTCCTGGCTTCCTCTTTACCCTCTAGTTCATCTACATCACTTCATAATTTCAGTAAGTGCCAATATCTGAGTTTAGAAACTAGTGCTTAATAATATGTTTAATTGCTGAATTATCAGACTTTCTACAAAATACTATAGACAATTCTGTAAAAAAACTGGATCATGGAATGCCACAATAAACAAAATAAAGCTAGAGACATCAAACACATTAGGGATACCAACTCAAGGATTAAACAGGTATACCTTGCAAGATTCTAATGCAAATGTCATCTCCTGAAACATACCAGCCAGCTCTGCACCATTGTTTTCATACTGCTCATCATCTTCATCAGTGAAATCATCCTCCACACCGATATAAGTACCTTTCTTCTCAATATATGTTTCAGGAAACAAGCTTGGCTCTTTGTTTTCCGCAGCTAAGTCATCCTTCACACTGGTATAAGTGTCCTTTTCCTGAATATATGTTTCAGGAACAAGGCTTGGCTCTTTGGTTTTCTCTACCATATTATCTTCCATATGTACATTGAAGCCATTGTCTTTCCTTGATTTATCAGAAACGCTTGGATCACCATCTATGGAAGCCTGTGTAAAAGAATATTACATATATCCGGTATGAGATGACATCAAGTATTAGATTTAATTGTATCTAAAAAGTGTATTTGATATAAATATTACAAGCCCCTGCTGTGACTCAATCAGGTGGGAGTGGGGTTAAAGGAAAGGTAGAGAGATAACTTCTACAATGTAGGAAGATGGCCTATAATGATAAAATAAACATAATAAAAATTTAGAAGATAAAACACGTGCCCAGATCTCCAAAGTTTAACCACTACTGTAAGAACTGCTCAAGTATGTAAATAAAAAATACTATGTGGGTATCACACTCATACCATGGTAATGAGATTGAAGTTGGAATTTTAATGTCACATGGTAATTGAAATTATTAATTAGAGTGAAAACTGTATACAAGATGTGATTTAGAATTTGATCAGCCATCAAATGCATATAACTTAAAAAATTAAAGGCATGGGGACGTGAGGTGTTTAACATTTAGTATTTGTTATGGAGAAATCTTAAATTGTTACACAGATCAAGTTAGTTTCTCAATGATATGCACTCCCTTGATCTCGTATCCCTGTCAGGCTCTTTACAACTTGATTTGCGCTTTTATAGAAAACAAATTAATTAAGTACCCAATAGAAGAATACTTTTTAGGAAACATTAGATCTTCTGTTTTGCTGTAATAAGTAAGCCTATAAGATCTTTCAACCTATTTTTTCTTTCTACAAATAGAAGAACTAGGGTTTAGTCAGATTCTTCATATTCAAATTATGATGCAGCATTTTTATGTCATACTCAAAATTCAATCTGATATTAGACACGAGTTGCAACCTCTTCAGATATACTGAACAAGTAAACTCTGTGTAATTATAATCCTTAACATGATTTCTTAAGGAAGAAACACCTTCTTCTAAAACTTTCATAATTTCTAGTTGGGCTACATATATATCCCGACACTAAGGGTACAGTACCTTAAAAAGTATTAGGTGGGTATTTAAAAACATGATAACTGCCTACAATAATATTACTTTCTGATCAAGAATAGCCAAGAAGGAGTACCTTTAAAACATTAGCAGGGCTTTCTGTCAAGAGGTCATCCTGATGTACTTGGGCAACTATTTGATCTTCAGGCTCTTCATCTGAATCAATAATAATTATATGATGTGCTGCATCCCTTCTCTTGTTCCCATTATCCAGTTCATCTAAATCGTCTCCTATATTGGACTGCTTTGTCGTGTCATGGCCATCATCAACAGGGTAGCTGCTCGCAGATTTGGACAGAGTTTTATAAAAAGGCTGCAGTGAAGCCATTCTGCGGTCGAACAGATCATTCATCTCTTTGGAAACATTTCCATATTTACCTGAATCAAGCTCCTTCAAGAGATCACCTACTGTAAAGTGACAACAACATGAGATCTTTGGAGAGCTGGATGCGGCATCTTCCCTAGCTTTTCTTTTGTTTCTGTTTGTGTAAACATCTGCAAAAAATGAATAGTCCAATCCCAATAAGATCTGTGAATTATGTGTGTAGTCTCTCTGTCTAAAAGAAACCTATTTGTGAGAATTAAATCCACATTTTAGTGAAGTTTATATAAGGAGTACTTTGTGGTTTCCAGGTAGAACAGGATAACTTAAAAAGGTTTTCTAGCTTCGATGAGGAAGTGCTTTACTTACATGATAGCTATGTCAGTGTAAAAAGGAAAGTATATGTCAGAGCAAGTGCTTTTAAGCACACTTCCACTCTTATCAAAGTTGATCTTCATTAAAGTGGCTCGTGACTTAATTTTACGGGTGTAACACATTATTTTACATCATCTAGATCTCCAGATATATTAGCAGCACCAAGAACTAAGATAATTTGAAACCCAACTTTACTACGTAAAAGTTGATGCATCGCGAAGTAAGTGCTAACTTTCCACAATGACAGTTCCTCAAAAAGTAGAATATACCAAGGCATGCATAAGGAATGCAAAGGCAATAAATCCATAATGTCACAAATTATATCATCAAATAAACCCTAACAAATAGCAGTGACCCTTATATTAATCATCACATATCATCTGTTAGTATTAAACCAAAGGACTTTGGCCCAATGGTTACCCTCCTCATTTTAGTAGGGTGAGGGTGCAAGTCTTTTTAAACATGCATGTGGACTGAAGTGTGTGAGTTCTAAGTTCTAACATATAATCGAAAAAAATAATTAAAAACAATATGCAGATAGAATTTATATATGGATGCTATTAATTAATATTTCAAATCGCCAGGTTGAAAATTTAATAACCTTTTGATGTTGAACTCTCAAATATCGTAATTCTGTATCATCAATTATTAATCATGCATATATAGAAGCTTTTGCAAAAAAAAAAAAACAAAATTACACAATAAGCTAATATTATGATAATAATTTGCCACATCTGCTTGTCCATACATACATTCCATAACATCACTCAACAACCCCATGGACAAATTATATCATAAATCTTTCTGTATTGCGATATACACTTGAAGAGTATTAGAAACCAGATATTTCTGGCAGATTACAAAGAAAAAAAGATGAATGACATGCTCGGAGGATAAGATCTGTCACCTAACAAGGTCTAAAACAAGGTAATATCACGTCAAAATTCTTCACGAAAAAAACGGAAACCTGGCTCCGCATAGAGCTACATTCACCCCAAAATATATTTTTAACTGTTCTGCTAAAAATTGTGGAAATAACATCGAGGCAAAAAATAACAGAATATCAGTTCTAAGATCAATTATGAAGATGCATGACTAAAAAATTCAACAAATTCCTCACAAAAAATAAAAAATAAGAAATTGACAATTAGTCCCAAAAAAAAGTACTAAGAACACCCCGAAATTCATAAAATTCATAGAGCACATTATATATACACACATAAACAAAGCATGTGTAGAGAGTACCATGTGTAGAGGAGGATGAAATTGGGGAAGAAAAATGGGACCGCGGACACGGAGACAACCACGAATCGTCCATGGCTTGACCTGTAGATTCAGCTAATCAAACGAAAATGCATATAAAACAACAATCAAAGGCGAAAAAAAGATGTGCATGTATATGAACAGTGAATTAAGACACATACGAACAAGTGTTGAAGCTAGATTAATCAGTGATTAGGTTAAATGAGGAAACATGTTCATATGATCACAACTCATGAAAATCCCCAAATTTGGAGAATGTTGCTTACCTGATTAAGTTAAGATTACGATGCGTAAAAATGAGTATTTTATATTTAAGAGAGAGAGAGATGAAAGAGAGCGAGAGAGATGAGAGAGAGCGAGAGAGATGGAGAGTGAGAGAGAGAGTACAGCTGTCCAGGTGGTGACCAAAACAAGGGCACTGGTTTGGGGGGTGTTGAGGATCGGGGTGTGTGCATCAGTATATGCAGATGCCTGGATACTGTATGCAGTGCATATAGACTAGTAACAGTGTCAGATACGACTTTGACGTTCAATGTCATCCTATTTATTTATTTATATTATTATTATTATTCAATCTTACAAAAATATTTGGGGTGCTTGGCCGGGCTTAAAAACCCGGATTCTGGATTTATAAGTAAAAAAACACTTATAAGGGTGTATTCGATTGAGATTTTAATAGATTGTTTCTAGTCTATGGATTTTAATGGATTGTATGAGATTTTGATTTTGTGCGGATTCTTGATAAAATGTTGCAGAGTTGATAGGATTTTGGTACAATGCTTCAAAATCCCATCGATTTTGGTGAGATTTCAAAAAACTTAAAATACACTGAAAAATGCCACAAAATCCACTATTTTATGAAATGAAAAAAAATCTATCAGCATTTGAATACCATCATATTTTAATGGATTTTAAACAATCTCAATTCAATACCATTGGATTTTAAAGCATAATTTAAAATCTTAATTGAATACCACCAGATTTTGTAGCACAATTTGAAATCCCAATTGAATACCCCAAGATTTTAATGAATTTCAAACAATCCCAATCGAATACCCTCAGATTTCATGAATGCAAAAAAATGCTTTAAAATCCCAATCCAATTATTCTGTTGTTTGTGTAAAAAATCAAAAAGTACTTATAAGATGTTGATAATGCTAAAAAAATTGATTTTTCATTAAAATTAAAAAAATGGACTAGAAGTGGCCAATAAATTAAGACTTATAAGTGATTAAACTATTCAAAAAAACAGTAGAAGTCTTAAAACAAAAACTAGCATTCTCTGTTTTTTATAAGTGCTTCTGACTTTTTACACAAACGAGTCAAGAAAACTAAAAGACGACTTCTTATTGAAAAAGGCCAAAAGCTCGTGTTGTCAAACAGGCACTTTTGTTTTATGACTTTTATTTCTTTTCCAAACACTTTAATCACTTATAAGTCTTAACTTGATTACAACTTCAAATTCACATTTTTAATTTAAGTAAGAGGCATTTATTTTAAACTCACTCAAACGACTCATTAATTTACTTTCCATTCAAATTTTAATTTACTTAGGATATTAAAATGTGAACTACACAAGTTATGAATAATATTGGTCAAATGAAGTAAAGACTTCCGTCTATAAAGCAAATCTTACACAATTTGTCCCTTCAATTGTTTACATTGGAATACAGGGGTTCGGCACACAAATATAGTTTAATAAATTATTTTGAATTTTTTTCTTTTGAATAAATATTTACTATTTATAATTTTATAAAATTAATTTGAAAAAATGTTATGAAACTTTGTTTTATATGCGCCTTGAAATGCGTGTCGAGCAATGCAAAAAAAGTCTGAAAATGTGATGCAGAGGGGCAAAGGAATATCATTTAACAAAGTGAAGGAAGTCATTATTTATATATATATTTTATATTTTTTATACTTATAACCACTAAAATAAAATTCTTATTTTGAGGAAATGTCTTCCAAAATAAAATTTGTAGATGAAAAGAAAAATAGTGATCGGGAAGGCCAAAGTACTCAAAGTCATTGAAATTAGAATTTATAGATTGAGAATAACCTTTGTTATT